>NC_134484.1:416485887-416489477 GCF_040206685.1 Ascaphus truei
AATTGTCTCCCTTGAGACTGAAAGAATATGTTAATATTTCTGTTTTGTAGTCTACAATCCCTATTAGTTCCTCATTGTTTCAGCAACTGCACACTTTCGTGTGTTTCTTTTTATATAAGTAATATGTACTTAATGTATGTTAAAATCTACATTAGTTCCTTATACTTGTATTAACCAAGCAGACATTCATTCGTATTCTTGTTGCATTGTTTCACTGATACATGTTTATCATGCATTGTATTCGGCATTCTGCTCAATGACAAACAACAGACAGAAAAAGAATGTGCTGATTCACAATGTATTTAATGTTTAGACATATTAGTATCATTATGTTTAAAGTAATGGAGAATTCTCCCGTTTGCAATCATTAAATTAAGTGCATTTTCTGTCACCTTTTCCCAATGCCACTTATGTAGTAAAACAAATCATTTAGCTTTCTGCAGTGCAGAAAATGACATTAACTGGATTATGGAAACAAATGTTGTTTATTGCGAAAACTAGCATTTAAAAACGTTTAAAACATGGACAATGTTTTCCCCACTGTATGGTTTCCATGTTTGTGACAACGATTTTTTTTATTGCTTAACCTTATCGTAACAAAAAAAAAAGTATCTTTTAAAATCAGAGCTAAAACGTGTTCCCATATTACCCGCTGCCTGTTTTCTCTTCACATTGTAGACAGAGGTTCAGGATGCAGTGTGAAACTTTCCTTGCAATATTTAAAAGTCATCTATCAATCTAGCATTTCCCATAATAAAATATTATAGCATAAGGGGGCACTGTCTTTTTATTGCCACAATATTTCTTCCATTAACAGGAGGCACTCAATGAAACTAATAAGGAAAGTTGGTCAATGTGCGAATAACTTTTCATAGGTTCTTCATTCTAAGAATGGGTATTAATTAAACTCAAGCTTAGGGGCCGATGCAGTAACTTGCGATATGTGTGTGTCGGCAGCGCGCTTAAATCTCCTGTGTTTGGCGGGAATTTGCCGCTAAATGCAGTAAATGGCGATTGTGAGGGAAATTGGTGAGTTGCACATGTTGCGAGTACAAGGCGCAGCGCTCCGCGTTCCTGCAGTCAGTGGCGGGTGACTGCATGTATCCGTATTTCACTTTAATGTGGCGTCAACCTCTGCACATAAATAAAAAAAACCTCCTTCTTGCTTATAGCATTCAGTTACTCACGGCAGTGACTGTCTTACTGTTACTGACATTAGCAAACCTTTGACTGCTGTCCCTAATTAGATACTTTTAGAAACATACCTGGTGCAGTGCTACAGTTGTGTCTTCTGTTCTTTGACACGTGAAGAGGTGATACATGTGTGCATGTGACTTGTGACATTTCATGTACATTTGTGTCTGTGTGTTGGACTATGTTGCAAAGCTTACATTTCAGTGAGTTGCTGTGTGTACTGTAACCCGTGCATGCAGCAAGAGGGGGATGACTGCATGTATCTGTATTGAAGGAGAATTTGGCGGCAACTTTTGAACATGAAAAAATCACCTCATGATAGTTTGACCTTACATTCTGTTACTCACAGCAGTGTATTTCTTGCTGCTAGTGACATTAGCAAGGCTTTCACAGCGCTGTCCCTCAATAGATAGTTTTAGGAACATACCTGCTTCTTGTCATTCACAAGACAGACACCTTTGGCTCACATTAATAATGTATTTTATTATAAACAACACATGTAACAGGTTCTGAATGACATGTAATACAATTGAAGCTGCGCTGCAGCTGAAATGTTCGGCTCTCGCCTGCTTGTTGGTGCCGCAGCTTTTTGGCGCTTTTCTCGCAAGGAGTTTCTCCCGCGCACCCCGAGATCTTACTCGGCATCTACTGCATTCTGCGTGCTGCTTAATATGGCGAAATAGCCATTCTCGCCACCCCGCCAGCGCTTGATTTCCGGCAACAATTGCATATGCCGTTTTTCAGGTAACTCGCACACATACCGCCATCAACTGCATACTACATGCCAATCTCGCAATAAAACAGCCAAATTCAGCCTTCTCGCAAGTTACTGCATCGGCCCCTAAGTCTCACCCGTCACAACTTCTCTGGGGAAACTCTTTCCTATGATGTGTTCCCAGTGTCTGATTTGTGAACCTTACAGTACCTGGGCATATCTATTTCCTCGTGGTTGTACAATACACCGTATGAAGCGCATATGTTCTGTAGATCCCCCCAGCTACAATATGGTTAACCTCACACTGTACTTGCCACTCATCAGCTAAATTGTTCCACTTTAATTCAAATAATTATGTGAGGAGGGAACAGGTTTCTCTGCAAGTTGTGATAACTACACACACCCCAAATGTAAAACCTACACCAGAGGTTGTTCTGCATGAGATGTTGTCACAGGTCCCTATTTTGGTTATCTCACGGAACACAATTTAACTTTTAAGGCGATCTTACATATTTATTTTGGCGAATATATATATATATTGAATCTCTTCAAATATCTTTTGCCTGGAACTCATGAAATAAACAGGATTTCATACGCATTGTATCGGCTCTGGCATGGACCTCAATCACTTTATTTCTAGAAACCAATGGGAATAAACTCCTAGTTCATTCATGTTTAATATTGCGACAAATATACATATCTGCTACTCTCTTAAATACTGTATTCTCAATTGGTCCACGTGCAGTTCGTAAAAATATACAATCGCTCCTCTAAACTCTGCGACTTCGCAACCTCTGAAGTTCACATTTTCTCTTCGAAAACAAATCATGTCTCACCTCATCCCACAATAAACATGTCTTGTACATTACATGTTTTAATCCAGATGTTAACACGTAGGATACGATTGCCACAATTCTGTAGCAAACAGAGATTGGGGCTAAAATAATAATAATAATAATTGTTATTATATCTGAGCATAGACTGTAAATATATATATATACACACAAATATACTGAGAGAATGACAGAGAGAGAGAGAGAGAGAGAGAGAGAGAGAGAGAGAGAGAGAGAGAGAGATTTAAATATTAGTGCTCCTGCTTTGAATATATATTTGTATACCTCATATCCACAATTCACTTCCGTTTATATAGTAAACAATAGGTTATGTTCAGTGGTGATTTAGATATCTCTTTCTCCCTATATATGGCAACCATTAAGTACATGTAACTTTCCTGTTCCTTCTATGTTCAATTACCACGTTAACTAAATTACCCCTCTCCCCCTCCCCCCCACCCCCCCTCATGTAAGGCGGCAACACCGAAAAGGGGTCTAAAACTTAAAAACTAACTCTGCGTAATGCCAGACAGATCTGAGCTGCAATTAGGCAGACATGTCCTTCTCCCTTCCCCACTTCCTATTAACATCCATGTCCAGCTTCTCCTAATGCTTTATCCCCCGATGCTAAGTGATTGTACAGAAGTGCTCCCTGGCATTGGCTGGGCTTCCTAGTCTCAGACCCGGTGTGGACTCACTTCTCCTTTACACTGCAGCCAGGATTAGGGGGTGCTGCAGATTTGTAATCTCGGTTGATGTCCTGGTGCAGTTACAGTAATGAGTCCTGTCCCCCCAGGGTTAAGAAGCCCCCTAATGTCAATCAAACAAACTGATTCAGAGATGCTATT
>NC_134484.1:416489677-416564677 GCF_040206685.1 Ascaphus truei
TGTAATGAGGGCCCTGATCCTGAGAGTTTACACTCTAGAGAGAATGAGGGACTATGTTGAAACAAGGTGTTGAGGTGGCTGCTCATTGTAGGATAATGGTGTGGCTCAGGTTAGAATATGGCCCAGTCTGACAGCTGAAGCCATTAAGGTTTGGGGGGGGGGGGGGGGAAGGAATGTTATATAGTGGACATTGGTCCAGCTACACAGCTGGTTACAATACGGTGTGAGGGGAGATGGATGTTAGAGGTATAGCAAGTAGTCTTCCTTAAAATGGCGAGTTTTCAAGGAGTTTATAAACATTTGAAAGCTGGGGGAGAGTGATGGTACTGTGATAGGGAATTCCAGAGAGAGGGGGCAGCACGGGGAGTAGTCTTGGAGTCGGGAGTGAGAAGAGGTAATAAGGCGGTAGGAAAGGTGGATGTCGTGCGCAAAACGTAGGGGGCGTGTAGGTATGTATTTGTGGAGGAGGACTGAGATGTAAGTTTGGGGGCAGTGTCGTTGAGACCTCTGTAAGTCATTACTAAGGTTTTACATTTAATTCTAGAGGCTAAGGGAAGCCAGTGTAGTGATATGCATAGTGGAGCAGTAAGTGAGTTAGCGGAGTCTGGCAGCACTATTTTGGATGGACTGGAGTTGGGAGAGGCAGACTTTGGGATTGCCAACTAGGAGAAGGTTGCAGTAATCGAGGCGGGACATGATGTGGGTCAGTGGATTTGGATTTTAGTTGCATCATTAGGGAGAAAAGGGCGTATCTTTGTGATATTTCGGAGGTGGAGACAGCAGGACTTTGTGAGGGAATGAAGAAGAGATCAAAGTCAAAGTTGACCCTTAAACAGCGGGCTTGAGGTGTTGAGGAGATTGTGGTGTTATTAACAGTGAGGGAGAGTGTTGGTGTTGCAGTGGAAGAGGGAAAGAAAATTAATTCTGTTTTGGACATGTTTAGCTTAATTATTCACAGACATCCAGGAACAACAAACACATGTAGGTATTGAATCGTTTTTGTCCAATTTCCTTAATCCCCATGCAGCTGGCGGGACCTGCAGCACATTGCAAGGTGTTCTAGGCCCTTCTGGCAGAGAAGATGTTGAGGTGAAAAGAGAGCGAGAAGTGCCAGACGCTGTTTATAAAAATCCAAATTTTATAGGGTTCATTATGTATTAGCATTTTTGGTCTTGACTCACCTCAGGAATAACACATGCCAGATGTAATGGGTGTATCTGTGTTGCAACTTGTACCTATTGGATTTGAAAGTATCTTGCTCTGTGTGTACTTGGGAATAAGACAGCTGTGGGTCTCATGTTTTAAAAGGTTCAGTTTCACGCCAGATACCCGGGAACTAATGGTAGTGATTATAGCAGATCTGCCCTCTGAACAGTGTTTTTCTTGACGTCTGCAAACAGGGTGTCACCCGGAGTTGAATTGCAGTGTTCTGACCTTAGGGGCACCCCAGGGTCCACCTGGTTTGGAGCTCAAACAAACAAACAAACATTAAAATGGCAGTTTTGAATCTGTGCAATTGAGTTCTTTTTGGAAGTCTGGAAACTTGAACTTTTTTGTTGTGGTTGAGTAGTGTTGATTATCTTGTTTGCTCCCTCCTGTGCTACAAGGTGAATTAATAACGAGAACTGGATGATGAGGGAAGATACAATGCAGAGACAAGGGAAATAAAACCTTCAGGGTATAATATTTCCACATATAAATATGTAAAAAAGGAATTGCTTATAACCTGCTGGGCCACCATTTTTATACCTGCCGTTCATTTTGCTCCAGCAAAAAAAAAAAATGTCAATTTCTTTATTATACCAGATCGACGTGTCGGTCCAAACCGCGAACCTTTCTCAAGATGGTTGGGACCAAAACGTCAATCTAGTATAATAAACTACTTTTTGTGATTTCTGTACTAGTGCACGAGAAAATCAGACGTTGAAAAGGTTAGCGTGATACCAGGGGTAGACGCCTCCAATATATTGCTTTGATAGCTTGAAATGCATTCTCCTTGGCTGGGCCGGTACTGGCGATAGACAGTAAAGAGACAGGTAGGGTGGACACGAGATGGATCCATTCGAAAGGAAAGAAGGTCGGAGGTCACACAAAGAATCCTCTGCCGAAGTGTAAGAGGCCACGAGGACGGAAAAAGATCCAGAAGCGTCCAAGACTGCAGTCGCCTCCCCACCACCCCTTCTATCGTCTTGTTGTCTTGTTTGTCCCCCCTGTACTTCTAATTGGTTCAGTCGGTAAAAATTTGAGTGGGTTGGATACTGAGATGCATGACAATGTGTTGGTAGATTTCTGTATGCCTGTACCAGACGCTCAATAAAAACTTTGGTTGAAAAAAAAAAAAAAACGTGGGTAAAGAAAAAGTGACAAACACCTTCCACCGTACAGTGTACAGCAAATCAAAATACCGCTCCTAAGAACATTTGCAACCCTGTATCTGCAACCCTGCCTTTCCCCATTATCGCTTAGCACAGGGGTGTGCAAACTGGGGGTTGGGGGCCGCAAGATTTTCGTGTGGGGGGCGCGGCAGTTATAGAGGTCCCGCGCTCTCCCCCTAGGCATTTAAAATAAATACCAGGGGACCGCTCAAGGCCTCTATAACACACTTACCTTACCTTCCAGCGACGCGTCATCATGGTAACCCGGCGTCAAATTACACCGCGGGGTCACGTAACCATGGCAATCTGACGTCACATGACCCCACGTGTCATTTAACGCCGGGGCCAAGCGGGATCTCTTCTAGTTTCTGTGAACAGGACTCAGAATTTAGCAATGCTACGACATACTTGAAAACGAGAGGTAACTCTCAATGTACAGCAGGGCCCCGGGTATACGGCGGGTTCCGTTCCAGAGGCCCGCCGTATAGTGAAAATCGCCGGAAAGCGGATCCGGCGATTTTCAGTGCTGCGCATGCGCAAACCGGCATTTTCGCCGGTCTGTGCATGTGCGGCCTGCCCGCGCAACTGCCGGTCTGCGCATGCGCGATTTTAAATTCAACATTGCAGCCCAATTCTCGGTGCCACCGTATCAGCGGATCGCCGAGAAGCGGGGCCCTGCTGTATTACTTCCTGGTAAAATATTTTATAAATAAATAAAATAAACATTTTACAACTTTGCTTTATGATTAACTGCATAGATTTTTCGACATGTAAATATAACAAATTACATATCTTTATTTGCCCTTTAAATATACTGATGAACATTAATAGATCAATGTGTTCGTTTAAAGGGAAATGTTTGTTTTGACAGGGCAGTCAGAAAGTAAGCTTTGGAATACATTTGTTGCATGTGTTTCTTTTTCATTCAAATGACCTTAAATCCTCATCATAATGTTCTGAAATACTGACTCAGCATTGTATTTCATGTGATTCAGCGATATTAATCCCACCAGTGGCAGAGGGGCCTGAATGTCACACCCCACTCACTCTGAAGGTCTATCCATATACAACTATGTGACATTTGCAGCTTTGCTGCTGGAGGGGACTTCAAACGGTGAAGCAGCGGAGCAGTTAATATGGAATTCTAGTCCGGGTGAAAGAACGCAGAACTATGGCGGTCTGCCTCTGCCAAACACCAGCAATTCCTATAACAGCCAAACATGCAGGAGCAGTATGGTGCTTTGTATTATTGCAGCCTGGCCTAGCGATGTGTATACTTTCTGTAGTTGCTAGCTTTGCATCAGAAAACTTTCAATTTGGAAGAATGAAGAAACCCATCAAGGAAGTCTTTCGTTGTAATTGCTCATAAGAAGCATTGACATATTACCACTACTTGTTTTGAAAAGTACAGCTCAACCCCGTTATAACGCGATCCGTTACAACGCGAATCCTCTTATAACGCGATGCAGCGTGGCTCCCAATTTTCTTATTTATGAATACTTTACAACACGATTATTGGTATCTTCAATACTTTATTGTACAATGCATACAATTGTACGTTATTCCTAACGTGATCCGCTTATAGCGCGATGTGATTCTTTGGACCCCAAGCACAGCGTAATAAGCGGGTTGAGCTGTTTTGTTTTTGTGTCGTCTGTGGGTATAAATGGTGTTATTTTAGCACAATCGAGACCGGTCACTCATCAGGATTTCATTTCCACTAAAAATGTCAATTTGTTTAGGCTACAGAAAAATCATTACCGTGCAAGCAAAGTCTTTTCACCTCATTTCGAATGAGAATAAATGAATGTTTTGTTGCAATGTAATATAGTAAAAGCATAAAAAGGTACGCATTAAGAAATAATGTCCGTAAAATAGGTTGGAAGGGTGACACCATTAGGTTGAATAAGAGATGTGTGACGCACAGCTTGCCTGTCAGTGAGGGGTTAAGGGCTATTTTCTAGAATCCAAAGGAATTCCAAAGCCACACCTGGTATTAATTTGGCCTCGCTTAAGGCTTCCTTAATTCAGGGAACCCCACATAGGGAGATGTTGACTGAAGCAGCTTGTAAAACTGACCCTGCTTTCATAAGCTGTGTCATAAATATATACCGGTATTGATTATTTTCTTATTGGTTAAACTGTGTTTGTTGCAAGTTATTTTGTATGACCAATGAGTACTTGGCTGCTTTGTTTGTCTCAAACCTGTTTAGTGGGATTGCTGCTTTGATTACTGGAAGTCAAACGAGCCACAGGCGGCGGCTTTTCTCATGCTGGAATTGAAATAAAGTCCTATGTAGTGCTTTATTGTTCCAATCTGTTCAAATGTTATATCTTGGATCATCGGGAAATGGAATACCTTGTGTTTTGGCCCTATAAAAATATCACAGGGCCTATTGATGCATTTAAATGTGCTCGGTTGTCTTGCTTTTTTCTGGCTTTCTTAACCCTGTAACTGTTGGAGAAGGGCTGCAATGTGTTGATTTATGATTGAAGCATGGTTTGCACTAAGACCTTTGAGCCCCCAGGCCCTATAATTAGTGGTGGGGATGTCACTGAGGTGAAAGGACCCAGTGTGAGACCTACTGCCAGCACCTTTTCACCTGGGTCAAGACCTTATATTTTGTGGTCACAAAATAAAATCTTTGGGTCAGGGATTAATGCCTCCAAAATTCTTTATACATCACTGTGTTACCACGTCAGCAATATATACAATCAAATAATTGTTTTTCCTCACTGGCTCACAGCCCTTGGCCACCCTCTCAGTGTTGAAGGCACAGAAAATGGTCACCATTCATAGCACTAAATGAAACATTAAGAATGATCAGAACAGAAAGACCAGTAAAAATAATCCTAGTAAAGCCAGATTGTCAGAATCCCAGCTCCCACATGATAATTGTGGTGCTAGGCAATTGTTTTGTTTATGCGTCACTCGTGTACAAAAATGCGAATGATCGAAGATGGGGTATCTCACACTGTGGGTTTTGAACCATTGATGGTACCCGGAGACCATAACGGAAATACCCAAAAGCCTTGACTTCTGTCAGCGGCTTTCGTATCTTCGCCAGCAATTCATTGCTAAAGGCTACATTTTAGATCTATGTATGTCCTTATTTATATAGCGCCAACAGTGTACTCTGCGCTTTACAAAGACCGTACCGTACAGGAAATGATAATACTCTGCGCAACAAAGTCAGACAATAGGAAAGGAAATCCCTGCACCGGAGAGCTTACAATCTAAGTGGTATGTTGGGAAACTTATCCAGATCGGGTCATTTAGCTATATATATATATATATATATATATATATATATATATATATATATATATATATATATATATATATATATATATATATATATATATATATATATATATATATATATATATATATATGTGTGTGTGTGTGTGTGTGTGTGTGTGTGTGTGTGTGTGTATGTACAAATCACCAAAAAAATCTACTCGTCGAACAAAAAAATCTACAGGCATACCCCGCATTAACGTACGCAATGGGACCGGAGCATGTATGTAAAGCGAAAATGTACTTTAAGTGAAGCACTACCTTTTCCCACTTATCGATGCATGTACTGTACTGCAATCGTCATATACGTGCATAACTGATGTAAATAACGCATTTGTAACAGGCTCTATAGTCTCCCTGCTTGTGCACAGCTTCGGAACAGGTAGGGAGCCGGTATTGCTGTTCAGGACGTGCTGACAGGCGCATGCGTGCGCTGCCGTTTGCCTATTGAGCGAGATTTACTTATTTGCGAGTGTACTTAAAGTGAGTGTCCTTAAACCGGGGTATGCCTGTACTCGCCACCTGTTTGGGCCAATAGGAGCTCGCCACGATGTTAAATCCACTCGCCCGGGGTGTGCAAATGTATAGGTTTGTCAAACACTGTGTATGTATGTATACACACACACACACACACACACACACACACACACACACACACACACACACACACACACACACACACACACACACACACACACACACACACACACACACACACACACACACTTCATGAACATAGCTAAGTAAGTTTGCTGCTTCTCTGCACGGCTCATAACATTAAAGTGATCTGTGCTAATGTTTCAGAACCCATGAGCTAAGAAATTAGAATATTTATGTACCTGTTTTTCAACAGTATCGCAAATGGCTCCAAGTTTTAAATTCAGGCGATCGTTCCTTGGTTATTTTTCTCCCTCGCACTTTTTAAGGCCGCCTGAAAGCTGGTGGGGGAGGATTGTTACAATACAAAAGTTGTTAGTGAAATCTGAACCATCTGGCTGATTATCAGGAATGCTGTGTAACTGCATTCTTTGTGACAGCTTTCCACCAAGATTTACCACATGTGTCTGTCTGGTATTAAGCCAGCTAGCAGTGGAGTGTTTGTACATGTCACCGTTTTTTTTGTTCAGGGGTTAGCGCAGGGATCTCTGCAGTCAGTAGAAAGTCACATGCCAACATTTGAGTCAGCATCTTTTTTTTTTTATTTGTTTGCCTTGGGTTCTGTGGATACTGTATCACTATGCACTATAGCACTGTATAGCACTGTTCTGTATTATGAAATACACATCACAAAAGGAAAGGGGCCATTTCTACTGCATATGCAAAGCTTCTCTTTTGTAATAGTTCACTGGTTTTTCTTTTCTTGTTTATTTAGCAAAAAAGGAATTTGCGCTCTTTTGTTAATAGAAATGTAGTGCTGGCCATGTACATGCAGTTAAAGCTGTACACGATACAGTAGTGCGCTTCAACTAATTTGGTATAGGGCTAGATTAGAAAATATTTCGAAGTTACAGGGCCAGAAGGCCACTTCCAGAGTGTGTGTGTGTGTGTGTGTGTGTGTGTGTGTGTGTGTGTGTGTATCTGTACCGTGTTAGCAGAGCTTAATAATCAAAAATGAATAGACGATACCATTCTGTGGCTAATAAAAGCATTTCGTTAGCCACAGAACGGTATCGTCTATTTATTTTTTATTTTATATATATATTTATATATATATATATTTATATAGACAGAGAGACACAATATTACTGTGCTCATTTGCATGTCTAATATTAGTGTGGTGTGTATATATATATTTTCTTACAAAATTGCCATATTTCAGCATTTTGTAAATATTTATGATGTCTGAACCATATATTTCATCACGTTTGCTTTATAGAGAGTGGGGGTCGTGTTTACACATTTATAGACATCTCACACAAATATCAAATGTCTGGGACCCCTTTAAATTAGCCTTGTGCATATTTGTAGTCATGGGGCTTCCATTCGCAGAACAGACAGCTCTGCTTCCAATGGGGGTGCAAGCCTGTCAATCACTAAATACGCACCCACAATGCCCTGCTTTCAGCTACTGAATGCATAGAGAGTGGTGATTGATAGCTCAGCCTCCGGGGGGTGGGGGGGGGCGTGTGTGTGTGTGTGCGTGCGTGTGCGTGCGCATGTGTGTGTGTATGTGTGTGTGTATGTGTGTGTGTGTGTGTGTGTGCGTGCGTGTGTGTGTGTGGGCGTATTCCTTTTGGGATAAAAATACTCCTTGCATTTTTAGAGGAATATTTTTACTCCATAGGAAAAAAAATATATATAGCAATACCTCTGATAGTGTCTTTAATAAAAAAAGAATTTGCAGGGGGCAGTGAGTCCGAGGTCCTTTGGGGTCTGTATTTGGCCCACGGTCTGCAAGTTGAAGAGCCGTGCAACAGGGAATACAGTAGGAAGTCCTCTTGCAACTAATTCCTATGCATTTTTGTTTGGTACTCCAGGCACAGGAAGATATGGCGACGAGGGGCTGCACTTTGTCTTGAAACCGCACCTCCCATGTAACATTTTCAGTGTCCTTCAGAGAACACTGATGGCCCTTATGACTTTCATTGAATCTGATACCATTATTTGCCCATGTTTGATTGGTCATGGCTAGTAAACACAATTGGATCAGAAGAGAAGACAACCCTCTTCCATACCACTGGTGTTTGGAGGGGGCATCACTGCAACATCACACGGCCCTGGAAGCAGAATATCAGTTTCACATTTTTGTTCTTTTGTACATTCCTTAAAAAAAAAAAAAAAAAAATCCTAATTTTGTGTGTGTGTGTGTGTGTGTGTGTGTCTCTGTCTGTCTGTTTGTGTGTGTTTACAGTATCTCTTGTACATTCTGGGCTCTGTTCTTGTGCCACTCACGGGTTTGTGACCAAACACGCTTTAGTCTAGAACTACAATAAAAGTGAACTGATGGCAGTAGGATGTTCAGTGGGCTAAATTTGGTGATTTAAAAAAAAAAAGTATTTATTTTAAAACATTTTATAAAGTAGGTCCTATTACGTTAAACAAAAGACTCAATTATAATATTGATGAAAATACATTCAAATACTTGTTTGTCTTTTAGAAAAGGCATTTAAACAATATCACTGCCTGTAGTAATCCCCCTGGCTCCTGTGCGACTGCACCCTCTGATATTTAAATGCAGCAGGTATTACGTTTTATTTGCAGATGTTGCCTTATAAAGTACCATTTGTTATGTTCCTTCCCATATATTTTATTTATTTTAGTTTTATGCTGTAGGCAGATGGCAGTTATCTTTCGTATTTTGATTCAATGTCAACTCCACACATTTTAAATAAAAACACCCACATGGTCATTAATTTCAGATTCACAGCACTTATCGTTTTAGTTGCCAGTTAACACCCTGTGTTTTTATGGATGGCCACTGGGGTCATCCAATTAGAAGCCGCAGCGTTATCCATTGCGGCTTCCTATTAGCCAGCAAGATTTGGTGGCCATTTTGATTTCCCAAACGGGAGCTTTAACACCATCAGCTAAAACTGTACATAACTCCGAAACCAGGTGGGCCCTGGACAGAAAAAAGTGGAGTTCAGCTGTAGATAACCCGTACGGGACAAATTATTAGAAAAGTAAAAGTGTGGGGTATTTCTGTTTTAAGGAGCAGTCCGTTAATGCAAGGATTATGCAGATTACAGTTAGGATTTAGAAAATAAAATAAAAGATAAAAGACCTCAGGAGCAAAATTCCCATGAAAGGTTTAACACCCCCTCTCCCCGCTCTCCCCCCCCCCCCCCCCATGCCACAAGCTAAAAACACTTCTGCAAACACAGTTGTAATAGAGAGATTTTAAGATTGTATTCGTTTTCCACCTATAACTTGCTTGTTTCTATGTAAACATCTCAGGGCCTTCTGATACGCGTTAATAATGTCAGGACGACCTAACTTGATAAGTGATAAGCAGGTGCGTTACTCACTGGATTCGAGGACGTGAGGATTGGAAATGGAACGGGGCCATTTTGATTTCTGGGAATTCTGGTGGGAAGGAAAGCACGTAGAAGTCTGATTTCCACGTATTTAAAAACAAATACATAGTTTTGCCGATACGACCGTTTAACCATTTGCTGCCAGAGGGGCCTTTGCGGCAAATGTGTTAACTGCCTTTCTATGCAATATACAATATATATATATATATATATATATATATATATATATATATATATTTTTTTTTAATCAGGACCATCAGATGTATTTCCTGTAAATATGTTTGCAGACATAAATTAAAGCAGCAGGGCCCCCCCCCCCCTCCCTGGAGCTTATCCATGGTCCCCCCGATTTGTCTCTGGATCGCCCAGTTCCTAATACATTTTTAGTTTTTGTGCTGGCGTTTGACACACAAACCGAGTAAAACTAGCGCGGTACTTCCTGGTATTTTATCTGTTACGCGGCGTGAACCAATATGAAGCCACAACCGATGGCCGTGCGGCTTTCTTGTGGCGTGTGTGGCAGAGATTTAGACCACTATTTTGTTTACCCTGGAGGTCCTTGCGGGACCTAAACATCGTATTCTTTGCTGTTCCACAATTAATTGTCAAAAGATGTTCTTCGAGCAGAGTAGAGCTCTATTTTTGTGGGTACCCACAATCCTGTTATATTTATGCTAGTGCAAGCCACACTATAGGTGGCGTTACTGGGTTTTTTTGCCCCACATTCTCTTTATTAATCTGGAAGGGACATGAACCTGCTAATTTTACTGCTAAACTGAAAATAGCATGTTCCCAGCCTGGTTAATAAAAACAACAATGTGACAAGGAACTGCTGCTTTAAGACTAGATCGTTCTTTTAGATCCTTGGTTTTCAACGTTTGTTTGACTTTCTGCTTTTATAAAAAGCCTTAGGATCCTTTTTGGGGATGTTCTGAAGCATCAGATTTTTTTATTGTAGGACTCTGGTTCCTCTTCGCCCAGAGAGTCGACCTTTCTGAGAAATTTGCTGTTGTAAAAAGATGGCATTTACCCTTTCCAAAATGGCTGCTGGGCAGCTTCCTGTCTCCAGATAAGAGTTCAGAGTGCCGTGTTGCAAATGCGTTTTAATCTGTATGATCTACTCTAGAGGGATTGGTATCTTACCTTTACCATAAATAAGGCCAGTAATATAGTGGGCGCGCGCGTGCCTGTGCGAACGCTCGTGCACATGACGCACACGTTTTGTGTGTATGGTCCGTGGTGCTGTGAGCGACAGGCTTGGATGATACTCTGTGTGTGTGTGTGTGTGTGTGTGTGTGTGTGTGTGTGTGTGTGTGTGTGTGTGTGTGTGTGTATATATATATATATATATATATATATATATATATATATATATATATATATATATATATGTGTGTCTGTATTAAAAATTTAAAAAAAAGACATGCTGTGAGAATAAATTATTTATTAATATTGTACACATACATACATTACAGCGGCGGTAGCGGTGCGAATACTTACTTTTCTGAGTCTTCCCCCCCTATAGCCCGGCTCCACACTCCCTGCGCACGCGCGGCCCTAGCACACAATGGCTGGCTAACCACAGCCGACTATAACTGCCGCGCGCGCCCCCACTATATTACGGGCCTTACGCTGCAAAATTCTGGGAGTCACTAGATGCACAGATTTAATGGGATGTATCACACATAGTATTTTCCCCCTTTCTCTGCTTCAAAGCCAGTCAGTACTTATGTGGCATATACATCAAATACCAGAAATGTTATCAGGTTTCTTCTATTATATGTAGATTGAAGCAGTAATCAAACATACAATTGTATCATGAATTGAAACCAAGACTATCTCTGTGTGGTATGTACACAGATATGTGTTTATGTACTTTTGTGATAAATACATATTTAGTTATATTTGCGTGTATATTTCTCTTTTCTTCCTCCCAAAGACCATATGTGTTTTAACAGAAGGCTGAAAAGTATATTGACGTATTGGTTATGCCACTGCAGTCTGTTTATCTTTAGGGACTATAAATTGGATGCTGGTCAAATCGTGTAGAATTATGTTGGCTATTAAAGTAGTCAGAAATCTGCTGCTGTTTCTGGCATGACCACAATAGCCTACTCTGGGACACACAGCACACACATTCTGACTTAAAGCTGATTTTCTTCATAATCCAACATGTTGGAGCTTATTTAAAGTGGTAGCACTGGGTTTCCATTCTTCCACCCCCTGTATTGTAACAGCAGTCCTTTCTGAAATATGTTATTAACTTGCTTCTTCCGTATTCACGGCTAATTTTTATTACACTGAAATGATGTTAAAGTAACTTATCCTCAGGGCAAACATGTGCATGTGCAGCCATCCCTGTCATGACCCTTAGCAAAGCTGGAAGGGATAAGCTGGAGGAATCGAAACAAAAACGCATTCATTTTTAGTTCCGCATTACTGGCACACAAACTGATAAATAGCCCGTCCACGTGTCTTTCTGCGTGAGCCTCGCGATGCAATCCCGCGCGCGGGATCAATTAGATTTTCTTTTCCAAACACTTTCATTGTGGTTTTTTTAAAACATTTTTTATCATCCAGTGCATTTTGATAATGTCTGTAGCTTTCTGTCTTGGAGAACGATATTAATATATATTTTTCTCTGGGACATCTTTTTGAAAATGTCTTTTAAACCAGGCACGGTCATTGTGCTATCTCTGCAGGGATACTTATGCCACGGAGGAACTTACCGGGGGGGCGGGAGGGGGCATTCAGTATTGTATATGACAATATACTTGTGATTTATTTGAAGTTTGACTTTCTGCCTTGATTGTGAAAACTATTAAACATTTTTTTTTTAAAATATAGACCTTAAATCAGGGGTGGCCAACTCCAGTCCTTAATATATCCCTGCTTCAGTCTTCGACTGAGCCACTGATTTGAGCCACCTGTGCTGAAGCAATGATATCCTGAAAACCTGACCTGTTGGTGGCCCTTGAGGATTTTAGTTCACCCCCCCTGCATTAATCCATTCACTGGCACATGAATCTGCAATGCATTGGCTTTGCTTTAATTACTTTTACATGGGAAGTTAGGCTGATTAATGTGTGTGTGGGTGTGTGTTGGCCGTCCAATATGAAGTGGATGATGTTGTGGCTTATTTGGTGTGAGTGATGCAGGCAATTTAAACCACCATTTTGTTTCCCACGGAGTGTATTGAAACACCGGTGATGAATGGGGTTGCTGCTTCCTATTGACTTGCCGTGCCTTTAAACCGCCTTATTGTTCACCCTGGTGGGCACATATCCACTTGCACCTTCTCGGGAAGCAGGGGGTCCCCGGAGCTGAAATGAACGCCGCCCAGCTCTGGAGACCCCCTGCTTCACAACTAGCTAAAGGTGTAGTTCTACCTCCCCCCTCCCCCCCTTCTAACAATCACATGCGCTATGACATTTTGCATTTGTAGCCTAATAAGCCATTGGCTAAAATGGGTGCTTTTATGTTGAAAAGGCTGGTGTTTTTTTAATTTATTTATTTTATTTTTTATTTATTTTTATTTTTTATTAAAACGTCAACAAAACATACTTTCAGCTTCATTGTATATCCTAAAAAGAATTGTGTACTGATTACAAATGTGTTTGCACAAATGCTTTGCGTTTGATACCAGGTAGGAATGGGCAATCCCTATAGATTCCATTACTCGCTGTAATAGCTGCTTAAAGGTGGTGAGAGCACAGAATGTCCTATTATATGTTTCTCAAAATATGACCATGTAGATTTCTTACGACACTTGGTAACAAACCACTTTCTTTTCTAGGTTGGGCTCACGTGGTATGTGCACTATATATTCCAGAGGTTCAGTTTGCAAATGTTTCTACAATGGAGCCTATTGTGTTACAGTCTGTGCCCCATGAACGTTACAATAAGGTAAAACCCTTTAGCTGTTACTGCTAAGAAAGTTACGTGCATAGAATGCCTAATGCAAATATCACTGAAAGATAAGGAGACTCCCGTCGTGTAGCAAATTGTGGCACATGCACCAAGTGCCGGTGCGGGTTATGTATGTATATATTTTCAACTTGTATAGCGCCATCCATGTGCATGGCACTTTGCAGCAGTAATACACATGACAATATAATAGGAGACATCGTGGAAATGGGCACTTAAGACATAAAAGCAAACATTAGGGAAAGGAGTCTGGCTCGAAGAGCTCACAATCTAATTTGAAGCTTGGATCTGTCAAGTGAGTGGTTATTCTGGCTGCTCGTTATGTTGAACTATTCTCCACTGAGGGGCACACGCATTAAGTGCCGGGTATGAGTTATCGCACCCGTTCCGTCGTCACCTCCCATTCCAGTCAATAGCAGTGTGATAACCCGTGCTGCACTTGTGCCTCATTGATCCTTGCCAAGAGCTGAGCCGTGACATGCCCAGTTAGGGATATCAAAGCTCCTCGTGATATTTGCAATAGATCAATGTGCTAGGCCGCGAGTGGCCCACTCCAGTCCTCAAGGGCTACCAACAGGTCAGGTTTTCAGGATATCCCTGCTTCCTTCTGACTGAGCCACCTGTGCTGAAGCAGGGATATCATTAAAACCTGACTGGTTGGTGGCTCTTGGGGACTAGAGTTGACCACCCCGGTGCTATGCAAAGGGAAATGTTAATGCCCAGAGCATGACTTGTGCATCATTATTTCATTTGATCACGCAACACTTTGAGCTGTAAAATTGTGTGCAATATTTGCAACCTGTGTATGCAATGCTTCAAGGGTCTGAAATCATTTTGATTTTACTCCGTGACCGTAGTGATGATGAATGACCAGTCTGAGGCTGTACTGTTATTCTGTCTTCCAATGACAGGGTCATGGACGCACGGGACATGTAAATGTGTGTTACAAGTATTCTGTAGAACACAAATACTTGAGAGAAGTTTTGTTAGAATGGATCTGTTGCTGTCTGTTGGTGTCTGTGGCTCATTAAAGGCGTAGTCACATTTTTAATGTTTTTTAACTCGAATACATCAAACTGCGACTTTGAAAAGAACCGACTTTAATTTGCGGTGCAAATTTAGGCCCAAAAGCCTTCTTAGTGGGGACACATATCACAAATCCTCAAATACCTACTGCTTTGGGACTAGTTTATGGGCTTACACTGAACTGCCGGAAAATGCACGAGGAATTACAATGTTTATGCTGCAGTGCCGAGCAAAGATTCCCAACTCCAGTCCTAAAGGGCCACCAACAGGTCAGGTTTTCAGGATATCCCTGCTTCAGCACAGGTGGCTCAATAAGTGGCTCAGTCATATTGATTGAGCCACCTGTGCTGAAGCAGGGATATCCTGAAAGCCTGACCTGTTTTCGGGTACTTGAGCACTGGAGCTGGGAACCATTACAGTTGAGAATGCTTGTAGGATTTCATGATGAAGTATGTGATGATGCAATATGTGCTCACTGGTGGGACTTACATCATCATTAAGTAGCTAGAGCCCATGAAAAGAGCAGGATTATAAATATACATTTTTACAGCCCCATGTCTCTGATCGAAGGATGGATTCCCACCTGCAGGGCCATTTACACTCTCTAAGGGCCACTAATGGCAGTGGCATGTTTAATATGTTTGATATACGTGACTGGCACTTTTTTTACATTTATTTTTTAATCAAATTATTTTAAATCACTTTAAACCTTCTAAGATCTCCATAGAAACCAAATGCTATGGAGTGTGTTTGCGGTCTGTTGAGAAGACCGTTTGTATATTGCTCTGTAAATATATAGACTTTCTTCTTTTTGTTTTGTTCCATCTATTTATGTTGCCATTATTAGCCACAGAGATAAAAAGGAAGAACCGTAATTACCAGATAAACCTAGCGTTAAAACAGCCCCCATGAACATCAAAATGTATTCATATTTACACCGGGAACACTACAAAATGTACCTTCAGGGTGACTAAAATGTTTCTAAAAAAAAAAAAAAAAACCACATTCAGAAGTTTAAAGAAAAAACTAAGTAATTTTTTGCCCTCTATGCTGGTGATATTGACTAATAATGGGCAAGTAGATTGCACTGATTCTAACCTCGATCTGCAAAGTGCACGGGAAAAAAAATTAAAACAAAAGATGAATAGATATAGATATATATCTAGAGAGAGAGAATTTATTTATTTATTTATTAATAAAATATTTTACCAGGAAGTAATACATTGAGAGTTACCTCTCGTTTTCAAATATGTCCTGGGCACAGAGTTAAGACAAATAATACATGGTTACAAATAGTTACATTAATGAACAGGGTATACATTATATACAAGACATTGCATGCACAGTTAAAGAAAATATATGTTATGGGCGTATGAAACAGTTACAGAATGGCAGCACACACTGAAAAAAAGGCCTCAGCAGAGGCAGGTGTGGTGCACAGTAAAGGGTAAATAGTTACAGTCTGTGAGGATCCCTAGAGATCCAATATACCGGCACAGCACAAGTGATAATTACAAAAAATGTTTTATTGGGTCCAAAATGCGCGCGCGCGCACACACACACACACACACACACACACACACACACACACACACACACACACACACACACACACACACACACACACACACACACACACACACACACACACATATGTGTGTGTGCGTATACGTATACACACACACAAAATCTCAGTGCCCTAGTGATTTTGAAAGCCGCACAAGTGGGTGTGTGTTTATAAATATTATTTTCTATACAGTAACATTTTGCTTGCCTGGGCTGGTTCAAGCGAGACTGCAGTTGCTGCAGGACCTTTGTATGTACAGAGCTGTCAATCACCATTCTGGTTCCCGAAGTCGTGCCCCACAATGTATTGCATAGCAGTATGCAAAGTATTGTGGGGTGCGGCTTCAGAAAGCAGAGTGCTGATTGACAACTATGATTCTGAAGAGGTTCTTCAGCAAGCCGCAGTGTTTCAGCTCCACAAGTCACCCCAAATTTGCCACTTCTTCCAGGCAAGTGTGTGTGTGTATTTGTGTGTGTGTGTATTTGTGTGTGTGTGTGTGTGTGTGTGTGTGTGTGTGTGTGTGTGTGTGTGTGTGTGTGTGTGTGTGTGTGTGTGTGTGTGTGTGTGTGTGTGTGTGTGTGTACGCGCGTGTATATTATTTTTTTTGCACTCTGTGGCTATTGCAATATACTGTATGTTGTGGAACTGCATCTTGGATGTTTTTATTAAAGTTCCATATGTTGAGGAGGCACGGTTTGACGGACCCTTCATATTCTGACTTATTCTGTTGCTCGACTAGACAGAAACAGGAAATGAGAGATTCTAGTCCGCAGACACGGAAGAGCTTTCCTTGCCTTTGATGTGTGTTAGAATATGCATGGATTGTCGTTTACAAATAAACCTGGCCAAACCTCAAGCACAGATTTCAGACACAAAGGGATTGCCTCCCACCAAATAAGCCCGGAGACCTTGAAGAGGGAGAGGAACAAAAGAAAAGGGAGATACAGGCCTAATTAATAATAATAATAACTTTCTTTCATATACAGAATTAACCCTTCTCAAACCATGTAGGCCTATAACACATTAATGAATGCCGCCGTTTCCTAGGGGCTGGATTAAATGCAGGTCAGTCTAGCACTATCAAGGTAACCAAATGGTCTTTAACCCTTTTGCTGCCATAGAAGCCTGCAACCCATTACACATTTATTTAACGTAACATTACACAGTAACCTGAATACTTTGCGGCTTAGATCCCCATGGCTCCACCCTTTTTGTGCATTGTCATTTGGGATTTGGGATTGACCAATATTTCCCTTGGTACTGTGGCTGGAAGGAAGGTGTTCATGCGGCGTTGGCATGCACTTGGTGTGAGAGAGGAAAGAGTTGACTGATAAGCAGGCTGTATGTCAAGGGCCCTGCCTATCCCTCCCCCCCCCACTCTCTTATTTCTTTTAGTGAGTGGGTTGCCATTTACGAACAATCGTGGGCAAATTGCAACTGCAGATTTTGGGCATGCAGGGGATTTGCGTCTCAAAGACTACACCAAGAGGCCTTCAGAAAAGACGGGCTACAATGAACGCACAGACCTGGAAGTTCCCAGAGCTGCCAGGGATCAATGCGTGCATGTCCCAATGATTTAGAAGGGGATTTCAAACCTTTTCTGACAGCGAGACCAGTTTTCTACATGAAGATCAGCGTTGTTCTCTTCCCGTGGAAATGGAATCGCTGTTTGCCAGGTTTCCATGGCACAGAACCAGACTGAGAAAATACACTTCCAAATCACTGGGGTTGATTCAGTTAACTGGGGATGTATTTATTCTGTGTAATCCGTTTTAATTTCACATGACCAGGAAGCTACAATACGCTATTGTTTCTCCATTACTAATGATTTCAAAATCGGGTTTACACTTTTACAATCCCCTTAGAAAATGAGCGCAAACTTAAAAAAATTCTTAACCATTCCCTTTTCTTTCTTTTCATTTCTCGTCAGAAATGGCATTGTATAAACATGTTTAATATAAATAATTGATATAAATAAATAATCTAAGGCATTATATTATACATTTGTGTAATAAATAGGACTTATGTTAAACCCTTGCATGGTATGTGTCTTTACAGGCATAACCAATCCCTCTTGTGCAGAACTTACAATGTAGGTTGCCATGCCTAAAGAACCGGTTCAGGAAGGGTCTGGGAGCCAAAATGTTTTGAGATAAGTTGGGCTTCTGCATAGTTCAGGTTGTCTTTGCAGAACTTGAAGCCTTGCTGATTTCTTTACTTTTAGGTGTTTAATGTAGCAATCTGTTTTGCTCACCATAAAAGTGTCCTTACTTTTTACCATTGCAAAGCCCATTCGCTGCTGTTTCTAGCAACCCCAATCCATTTTAATGTCTGTAGTTGAATTCTAGAGATCAGTTGCTGAAAACTGGCATCCCCGGGATGTTAAAATGGCCGCTGCCATGCACACTGGGAGACATGTTGCCATGGTAACTGCCAATGCTAGAGAAATAAAGAACAGGTGATAATTCCACAAGACAGAACGATTTTGAAATAAAGAACATTTAGAAAACAGCAGCACAACATGGCTTACTCGGTTAATTTATGACTTCATTGTTCATGGGGGGATTCACCGAGTTCTGATACAGGTTATCGAAGCTAGATCATGTGTTAATGGCCATTGAAGTCTGTGCAAATTAACGCAGGTTCAAGCTCCAATACCCTTTATCAGAACTTGGTGAATCTCAGACAGTGAGCCTGTTGGAAAGGGGTTCAAATAAAATAAAGAATTTCTTTTCATGCTTCTAAATCTTCTTGGTGTTCCTGCTAAAGGATTTTTCCCCCCTTCACACTCTTTCATTGTCAGCAGCCCTTTGATGTATGTTTTGGAGCTTTGAAAATGTAGGTTCTAAGTACCTCTGCAGACTCTGAAACAAGGAAAAACCCTCTTATGTGAATGAAATAATGGAGTCCAAGTGAATAAACAAGGTCATCTTTTATCTCCCTGCAGACCACGGTCTGAGACATGCAAATGCACCCCAAGTGGTATTTTTCTTTACTGAACAAATAATATAATCCCTGGGGAAAAGGAACTAGTGAAAATATATTTTCTGTGATGCACACGGTGCCTGTATATAAATGTGCGTGTGTGTATAGCTATATATATATTTTTCGTTTTGTAGCTCTTGTTCAATATGATTTGATGCAACACCTTTTTCTCTTGCTACAATGCATATAATGACAAAGTATCGAAATAGAACTAGTTCACCTCTTCAGCTTGCTCTTTTCAGGCTGTAGTTTTTCCTTCCCAGTTCCTCTGTGTAAGTCCTTGCTTAGTACTTCCAGCTGCTTCTCTGATTGCTTTTGGTATCACTTAGAAGCTACATGTGACACAACTCACCTCCTACCTTCCCCCAACAGCCTCTCTATCATGTGCCCTGAATTCTACCTCACTGTGTGTGTGTGTGTGTGTGTGTGTGTGTGTGTGTGTGTGTGTGTGTGTGTGTGTGTGTGTGTGTGTGTGTGTGTGTGTGTGTGTGTGTGTGTGTGTGTGTGTGTGTGTGTGTGTGTGTGATTATTTTATTCTTGTTTTAAAAATATTTTGTTACAAAAATAAGTTTTCTGAAGAAATACTCATGTAAAGTCACTTGCAAATAGCCATCATGCTACATTTCTGTGACTTGATTTAAACCCCTGATTCATGGTAGCGGTGTAACTTGGCAACATCTAAAAATGTTGCATTGAAGTGAAAGGTTTGGGTAGTGATTACAAAGTTACATGGCTCTTATGTTAATAATAATAGCTTTTTCATTTGACGCTTTTCTCCCAGTGGGACGCAAAGCGCTTCACAATTAGAGTATAGCGCGTGGTACGCAGGACATAGGAATTTTACAGACACAGTCCCTGCCCAGATGAACTTAAAATCTGTTTTTGGTGCTTTAGGCTGCGTCCGCGCTTGGCGCTTAGCGTGGTCAGTATAATGAATTTTAATCTGTCCGGCCACGCTCACACGGCGCGCCCATGCACGTACGCTCGCGGGTGCTAGGTGCTTGCCGAGACAGATAAAATTGCGTTTGAGGCGCGCTGAAGGGTCACATCAACTCCTCAGCCAATCAGCGCCAGTCCCTGCTGTCCACGCCCCGCTCGCGATGACCGAAAAATTTGCTGGACACCCGAAAGGCTCATGCTTGGAGAGTTGGTGACGTCACCACTCAAGCATGAGCGCAGTCAGCGGCACAGGGGACGCAGCCTAAGAAACAGGGAGATGCAGTGACTTGCCCAAGGTCACAAGGAGCTGACACCGGGATTTGAACAAAGTTCCACTGATTCAAACTGTGTGTCATTGTTTACAGAGTCAGTGTCCTTACTCATTGAGCCACTCCTCCCATTAATAACAACTTTTATATAGATCTCTGGGTTGCCTCATGTGATGACGTAACCTTATTGTACTGCGCTACAGAATATGTTGGCGCTTCATAAATAAATGATAGTAATGGGATCAGTGTTCACTGGGAAGCATGTGGCACAGAACTCTGCAGACAGAGCAGTAATCACTTGTAGCTTGATTATCTCTAGGGACAGTTATTCAAAGGCTCAGGCATTCTAAGAAAATCATTCCTGTTCAATTAGCCGTGCTGCAAAGAAAATGATCATAACAAATAACAGTGTAAAGTGAGGGAGGGGGGGGGGGATAAAATCTTATGTTGTATGGTTACGTAAATGGTTTATATTTGCATTGGGAATTCACTTTTTATGCAGCATTTGTTTTGTATTTTTATTTTAGGTGCAGATAATTCTTTACATGCTTTGTTGTGGTGGTGTTCACTAAAATATCTTTATTTACAAAAAAGGGGTCACAATGATGGGTTGGGGGAAGAGAACCAGTTGCACAAATCTTCTGTATAGGGGAGGGATTCAATCGCTAACATGATCTTCATTTTTCATTTTAAGACGTGCTATATTTGTGATGAACAAGGAAGAGAGAGCAAAGCTGCTACTGGTGCTTGTATGACCTGCAATAAACACGGATGTCGACAAGCCTTCCATGTGACATGGTAAGTGCAGTTTAGTTTGAATTAGAAATTGGCTTCGATTAGAATTGGTGAAGTGATTAACACTTTAGCGCTAGATGCAATGATTTTCCCCTCCGAAGTGCACTTTAGATCTATGTACAAGTTATGATGCAGTCTTCTTCCCTGAACTTAATTCATTTTTAATGTCCCCTATGTACTTACGCTTTAGCAATTTGGTAGGTATTGGAAGTTCTTTGCGTTTATCTTTTGTGATTGAAATGCCCATTCCAGACGGCCATAAATGTTCCACTCTTGTAACCCTGTTTTTCCCACATCCTCAATAAGCTGGATTGTAGTCTTATGTATTGGAACGAGGCTGATATTCAGCGTGAAGATGTCTACATAGCATACCGATTATGGGCCAAAAGAAAAGGTATTAAGAGAAGGGAATCTGACATTTTAGAAATGGGTTTACCATGACTGGGCCGCAGGGTTAAAATATGTTGGCCAATGTATTGAACTAAATGCCCCATATTTATGAAGAAAGAATATAGTTAAAATACATAGTAATGTACTAAATAACTTGTCAAATTGGATGTAGCATTGGGGACCTTTTGATCCTTGTTGAAGTCATTGAAGATGTATGTTTTAATGTTCAGTTTCCAGGAGGAGCTGTTTTAGCTGACATCATGTTGTGATGCCCAGTCATTCACAATCTGTGCTCTCGCTTGGCCTGCTTTAGTTCTGTTTGGCACTAAATGGGTTGGATTTAGTGGCCTAAGAGGCCTGCAGTGC
Source organism: Ascaphus truei (assembly GCF_040206685.1). Lineage (NCBI taxonomy): Eukaryota > Metazoa > Chordata > Amphibia > Anura > Ascaphidae > Ascaphus > Ascaphus truei. Next base: position 416,511,595 of record NC_134484.1, read on the forward strand.
ATTGCAATAACAGACCCAGGGCACTGAAGTAGTCAAGAATAATTGGTGTGTGTGTGTGTGTGTGTGTGTGTGTGTGTGTGTGTGTGTGTGTGTGTCCTGCTCACTGAGATTATACATTTTTAAAGTTTCATTTACAACTGAGGGAATTGTTGCTTCTTTCACACACACAACAACAACGTAGTCTGTATTCTACATATCACCTGTCACAGGTGCAATAGGAAAGGATAAGGGGAGCATATTTTCCACAGAGGATAAACAAACTAAAATTACTCCTAAATGAAATATCAGAATATTTACAGAGTTTTGCAGGATATTTTTTCCAAATCCTAAACCGGTTCCAGTCACTACACTATCACACAGTGTTAAGAATTTTTTTGGAGTGTCCATCACCGAGATTGAACCCATTAAACATATTGTTGCTGTTATTTCATACTGGTCCTATAAGCGACTGCAGTTCTTATAAATGTTATGTTAAACAGAAGTTAACACTGTTAGAGTAAGTGCTGTTGTGCTGTTTCCTCTCACATGATATATTACATTATGTAGCTTGGTTAGTGACACTGCAGGCTGGTGTTGTCATTAATCGCTTTTCTTGTAATTCCAGTGCACAGTTTGCCGGACTTCTTTGTGAAGAGGAAGGGAACGGTGCAGACAATGTCCAATACTGTGGCTACTGTAAATACCACTACAGCAAGCTGGTAAGGATTTCCACATATACAATAAAAAATAGGTGGTTAAAATCATGCCAGGAGACAGACTCCTGCTCAAGACCTGCATCCTTATTTGTACAAAGTATTTCATTTTCAGAGCTAATGTCAGGCAAAATAAGTCATTTGTGGTACAGTGTTTTATTTCTCCGTTTAAGATGAGCACAGTTTTTGAGAATATTGATCTTTATGACGTTATTTTGTAATAATACCACTGAAATGTGTTAACATAGTTTTTACACCGCTGGTCCATACAAAACAGTTTTTTAGGGACAACCCAAGACTCTCAAAGAACATACAACATTCTACATATTTTTTTCTCAGTGGCAATAGTAAAATAAGCATTTAAACAAACAGGTCATTTTAAAGTGCTTTAGGAGCATACTAAAAGAAAATATCAGAGGCTTATAAAAGGGTTTTATAATAATATTATTTCCTATAGCGCTTTTTTCCCCAATGGGACTGAAAGCGCGTCACAATGACAGTATAGTGCGCGGTACGCAGCACATAGGATTGTTACAGACACAGTCCCTGTCCAGATGAGTTTACAATCTGTGTTTTTGGTGCCGGAGGCACAGGGAGATAAAGTGACCGGGAATTGAACCAGTTTCCCCTGATTCAAACTTCGTGTCGTTGTTTACAGAGACGGTACCTTGACTCGCTGAGCCGCTCCTTCTCCTGTTATCAGCCATAAAAACAGTACGAACATGTATAGGAACAGGGCATTTTTGAGCAGCATTACAGATTTTTTAAAAATATTTGTTCATTTCTAATTAGCTACTAGTATATTTTCATTCTATATATTCAATCTATATTTATTTCTCCTGGCAGCAAACTAAATTATGAATACAATAGTTTTGCATTTTAGCGGCTGGAGCTTAATTGGGCCTGTCCGTTATTTAATTATATTTTACAATTCATTTTTATGGAAACGAATGCAGCTGAAAATATTTAGCGCTACATTTTCCAAATTGCAAAAGAGCAGGAAGTGCATTATAAACCAGACATGCCAATGTATCCCAGGAAACCGGGTGCTAATCGAGGCCAGCTATTTATTTTACCAAGAGTTGTTACCTGTCCAGCAAATAGGAAGACAAACCTGTGCTGCTGATCCAGTCCCACTGTTGACCTGGAGTTAGTTGATAGGTTGTGCCACAAATATTAATGTAGATAGCGAACTAACCTTAACACAGCAATCCGCCCTCGCCCAATTAGTCTTTTGTAAAACCATTTGGAAACATGGGAGGGGGTTCTGCTCAGCTGAACGGAACTACTTTCATCTACGGAGACCCCCTGGTTCTGAGATAATTACCAATAAAGTTGCCACCGTCACTCCTGTAATATTGAGCCTGGCTACCTTCACTGACCAATAGGAAGCTGCAATCGATGACATTGTGACTTCCTATTGGCCCACGGGACCCGGGAGATGTGAAGGGTAATAATTTTACCTAGGACAGACCTCCGGCACCTTACTGGTAATTATTTTCAGAATGGGGTGATAGGTGAGAGCTTCCCACGCCCAATTCTGAGCGCTGTGTACCCGACTGGTTCCACATACGCTTAAAAACCTATATTATCGTGCCCTGTTCCTTGAGGATTAAATGTCTGGTTTCCTTACACCATTTGCAGTATTGATAACACCTACTGGGAAAAAAAGAGACTTCTCTCATTCTTGCACAAGTAAATGTAATATCTATATTTCCAATGACCGCAGTTGGGTAATGCACCCTAGTTATCATTCACACAGTGGATTAGGGCTTAGTGTCTCACAGTATAGGAAACCTGAAATAAAACTGTTGAATTCTTAAAGCAAATGTTAGATCTGGAAATAACAGGTTCCTATATTCCAATCTTGTCCACAAGTAGGGCTTGTCCTATATTTTGTAGAAATAGTCGATAACGCCAATATGAGAAACTACCCAGAAACCACAAAATAGTAAATCGCACTGTTATTGAAAGCTCCGTGAATTTCAAATCCCTACGTTATTTGACCATTGAAATCCATTTATATTTATTTCTGTGCATTTGAACACATTGCATTAATAAGCCTAGAAAGGGTCCAGCATCAGGCCTAATGTGTTACCTATTAATACACTGAGATAACAGGATGCAGTGGATATAGCAACAATTGTACCATGTATTAGCGATGCCTCTTACTAAACCAGTTACTGCTGCATAGTGAATATCCTCCTCAATGGGATCCGTGTTGATGCATGTGCATGGAAATGAAATGTTGAGAAAAAGAACTGGAACTTGCATTCGCTCATGTTCACTGCACATTGGGAAGGGATGCTGTGTTTTAATAACCATGCTTAATTCTGGATGGCATAATCTTTTTCCAGGGATATTGTACATTGTAATCTCTGCATTGTTGGGAAGTATGGAACACATTTACACAAAGGGACCTTTAGGCATATCATGAACTAAGCTTTGTTGGTGGAATAAACTGTTTTTAATACTCCATTTGATGAATTCCCAGATTGTTTGTAGTTCACTCCTTTTGTAGTGGTCTTTTTTGTTAGAACTGACATTCTTTCCTTTACATGTTAAACATTTGGGATACTGAATGGATAAAGTCTGCTCTTTGCATACATATGGTCTTATTCCCTATTGTCTGAAGCAGCCATGCAAGTAGTTTTTCGGCCGAAAATCCCCATTGAAATCATTGTGGTTTTCTTCTAATTGGCCGCTTCTGACTATATAGAATTACCCCCATAGTGTGCGTTTTTTCAGACTGTAGGGCTTGTAAGGGGGACCTGTTTGCTTTGGACCGGAGATTTAAGGCAATTACTATTTTGGTTCCTCAAATTACACCTTTGCCAGCAGTGGGAGCTGATTACTGTTGCAAAAAGCCTCACATTGTTGCATATGAGCCTCATTTTGATGTAAGGCAAACAACACGCATTCATATCTATCGTATCGGTTAGATATGCGCTATATCTTCTGTTGGTTTTTTTTGTCACTACTTCTCTGTATTGGGAAATATGTTGGCTCCCAAACAAGAAAACAATGATAAGAATAAGAATAATGCCGTGGTCAGATTGGAGGCCTTTACTTAAAACTTGAGCAATGTTCAGTTCAAGGCATCACAGAGGCATACCCTCACGTCATCAGCTTCTTAGCAAATTCTTGCTGCAACTAAAACAAAATGCACTAGTTTCATGCATTTATCATACAATGATGTGCCCACCATAAAACTCAGTACAGTTTTCAGAACTATAATGAGGAATGCATGGTGCAGCTCTGTCTGTTCCGCTCTCTTTGGCCTGCCTAGATTCTGTAAACGAAACTGCTGAATTGGCGATAATCTGGTATGAGCGCAAATGAATAAAGTTGGATTTTGTTTCCCATGTAACGCAATATTTAAGAAGTATACATGCATGATATCTGGGAATCAACTCCTTTGCATATGGCTTTTTGGCGGTAATGCAGGAGAACCGCAATGGTCACTATCACAATTGCAAAACGACCATCAAAAATCCACATGCAGATACAATACATGGCTAGAATAGCGTAATCTTCAACTCTTTACATTGTCCTGTGGCAAATATGTCTTTTAACCTCCTTGAATCCTTATGGGCTTCCAATGAATAGCAAAAGAAGGCCTTCGGACAATAAAGGGGTTAAAAGAATACACAAACACTATATCATTACACTAACTTCCCATTAATGTGTACCATGCTTGGCAATACCTTACTAACCCTTATGGCAAACATGGAGTTTTCCCTTCCTTCCACCCCCTAAGCACCCACCCTATGGCACCTACCCCCGTTACCCACCCTCGCTATCCCTCCCAAACACACCTAACAACCCCCATCGTTATGAATGATAGCCTTATTAACAAAAGCTCGCTAATAGGCCTTACATTGATCCAACAAAAGAAAACATTACGTAAATAACATTTTCAAATATACAAGGAAATCCTAGGTAGAGCCTCATTGGCACTTAGGGGGTAATGGGGAAAAAAACAAAACACTTGCCCCACCAACGTTGTGGTCTTTTGAGTCAAAGACCCCTCGAATTAGTCCAATTTTGTAATCCAATGAGTGGTTGCCCAACCATAAAAAAATATATAAATGCCTAAAAAACTGGCTACGGTATGGCCCGATTGCCTACTCGAATTCACTGCCACCCTGTCCCACGACAAACCATCCTCATCATTGTTTGAAACCAACTTCGCCTTCTTAACGGGAGCCATCCTCAAGCGTCCTCTTCCCTCGCACGGCTGAGGTGGTAGGACTTGGCTCTGAGGTGGTATGGTAGGACTTGGCTCTGAGGTGGTATGGTAGGACTTGGCTCTGAGGTGGTATGGTAGGACTTGGCTCTGAGGTGGTATGGTAGGACTTGGCTCTGTGGTGGTATGGTAGGACTTGGCTCTGAGGTGGTATGGTAGGACTTGGCTCTGAGGTGGTATGGTAGGACTTGGCTCTGAGGTGGTATGGTAGGACTTGGCTCTGAGGTGGTATGGTAGGACTTGGCTCTGAGGTGGTATGGTAGGACTTGGCTCTGAGGTGGCTCTGAATATGGAAATCTATAGCAGTCAATTGTTTTCTGTGACCGTAGCTAATAAAGAATTGGGTCACTTTTTCCAAGAAAGTTCCTGCACAAAGTTGCTGACATCACACAAAAGACTGGCTAAAGGAAACCAACTCTTTTGAATTTGTTTTAACAATTACAATGTTTAAAAATGAATTTATAAATAAAACTACGTCTAAATATCTGTTTTAAAGAAGGCTGCAACTTGTATAGTGTACATTTGTTGAACTTTTTGCTTCTATGCTTTGGGGTTTAAATTAACAAAGCCAATTAACTTGAATTCTGAAATGGCAATTTAATTTATAGCTGTTTTATCATATGCTATGCTGGATGCCTTGTTTTTTAAACACCTATGCAGTGACTTTGTGAGTTCTAAGGAAATTAGATTGTCCAAGGTCTAATTGCGTTACCTTAATTTAAAATATACTTAATAGTTTTAGTGATTAGATCATTTGTGAATATCTTGTTTTGGAGTGTCTTGTTTTACCTTAGAGTTGGAGGCATTTAACAGACCATCATTGCAATAAATGAAATCTGTGTTTCTTCCCAGCATGAATAGTTTTAGTAGCCTGTCGGTGCACACGTTCCCTCCTGTTTAGCTGTGCAGTACACAGATCGGTGGGCTGAGCTTATTTTTACACACATTTTAGGGGATCACATGTTCATGTTCTAAGCCAGGGGTGGCTATCTCCAGGCCACAAGCTGATATCCAATTTTTAATCCTAAAAATGTTAAGAACAGTCGGATGGATTATTCTATCGCACAATAATTTTTTTGTTTTCGCCCGTCACGCAGTCCAATTTCTTCAAATTCCACCGAAGCATTTACGTTAATCTGTACACCCGTAAATAAGCATTCAGATCTCTCTATCCAGTGTAGGAGGAAGCCAGCATCCACTTGCTTGGCAAGATTTCCACACCATTCAAATGAGTAACTGGGGCAAGGCGGAGCTGGTTTCATAGCGTAATGAATAGGGGCTTGAGTGTATGAACAGAAAAGTATAGAAACAGACTACTGAACAGGACCATCTTTCCCCATGTTCTCTGTTCAGTGAGTTATGTACCTATGTATGCTTATTAACACCACATTTCCAATGATTTCCTAACCATGTAAGGATGTCATCTGCCTATTTCCATGTTTTTATTGCCTTAACTATAAGCACTTGGTGTCTTGGAAGGGAACATTATTGTCTCAACCTTTTTTTTTCCCTCTCTCTACGTCTTCCTTATTTCCAATCAGATAAACATGTTTTCCTTTGTGTATGGGGCGAGGTTTTACTGCTGAGCGTGCGATATTGCTTTGCAGGTCTAGAATTAGAAGCCATACAAGAATAATCTTTTTGGTCGTGTTGAAAAGATCCATGTGCTGGTTTTGTTTTTGTAACACGGTCTCTAAATGTGTTTAAAGCTAAGATGGGAGTCTTGCATCAATTGGTTTCTTTTATGCTGGTCTAATCAAAGTGTGTGTATATAACACCCCCCCCCCCCACACACACACACCGCCCACACACACCCACGCACACCGCCCACACACACCCACACACACACACCCCACACACCACCCACACACCCCCCACACACACCCCCCACACAGACACACACCCCCCACACAGACACACACCACACCCACAGACACACACCACACACACCACACACAGACACACCAGACACACACACCACATCACACCACACACCACACAACACACTCTCACGGATAAATGTATCTGTGCTAAAATGTCTTTTCCACAGAGGAAATTACCCTTAAAAAAAAATTATTTTTTTATTTCACATACTAGTTGAGATTTTTTGGGTACACGTCTTATTTTATTAAAATTTTTATTTTACTATTTGTTTTTATATAAAAAAGGAGCAAGCTGGAATTTAGTAGATCTTGTGATCAATGTTTAAGTGATTCTTCCTCTCACTCTCAGGATAAACAACATGAGAAGGAGAAAAAAGTAAGTGTATTTACTGTTGCCGGTGCATGGCACCCATTGTCTCATGGCATTTCCATTCATTTTGTGGCTAGTTCAACGCCTATTGTGGTCTAATGTTTGTGCTATGTACTTGGTGACATAAGCATGGCCCAGGTGTCATTGTCTGCATGTGCCGCTAAGCACTCATACTCATTGACCTTACAGGCTCTCTGTGTGTGTGGAGCCAGCCACTTTTTATCTTGTCCTTTGCCTGGAACAGAATCATTCTCCAGGACTCTGAAAGTCACATAAAAATGGGACATAGAAACTTTGCCAAAGGAAATGGCCACAGCAAGTGGAAGATGAGTAGTAGTTAGTTACATTGTTACATAGTTGGTTACATGGTTATATCTTGACATTGTTACAAAGTAGATGAGGTTAAAAATAGACATACATCCATAAAGTTCAACCTATGCTAAATTTAGACGACAGATACTTATCCTTTTGTATTTGCAGTATACATTCATGATCTGGGACTTTGCATCAGAATTGTTTTTTATACTGCACTATGCTAAGTACCACTTTGTATTTGTGGCCTAGGAAACTTTGATGACCCTTTCATTACATAACAATTATTCTTGTTGGGCTCCACAAATTCCTGGCAAACACTGACTGCCTTTATACTCTCATTTCTGACCTTGATGTCGGGGACAGATTATCCCATCTGTTATTAGAATGGGTTTGTTTGTAAAGGGAGTGAGCAGTAAGATTACTGGCCCTAGACAAAGTATTTGTTTCTGCTCCTAATACTCCATTCCTTAATTAAAGGAAGATGTGGGCTTTGTGAGTAAGAAGCAATAATTACTCTCCGCTTAAAATAAATAATTGAACTAAAGTATTGCAAGCAGTTTCATTCATTAGCCATTCATTTAAAGTGACAATATTTATTTTCTGTTCATAACAAGGCAAAGTCTGATGGTGACAGTGCCACACAGTTCTCAATTCTGAGTCGGGTTGTGGAGTATGAAATCTTGCATAGTATGTTGGGGGTGGGGGGCACTGCGTTGCTGAGGTAGGATGGCCTGTACACCGAGGCCGGCTGTTCCTTCCTGTCCGTGGTCTTGGTTGCAGCAATATTTTTTATATATTGTTGGATTAAAAACTTTGGGGTTGAGTAGGGTTTGTAGATATTAAACAACTGAGTAAAATTGGCTTTGTTGGTATAGACACACAAGCACAGTCACACACACACACAGTCACACATATACACACACACACACACACACACACACACACGTCAAGAGTATCAGTGATGTAAAAATAAATACGGCAACCATTGTGAATTATGGCGATATGTCTTAAATTGGCAACACTCCTATTATTTTGGTGTGGTCATTTAACCCCTCCACTGCCAGAAGATCCAGGAATACATTGCAATAGCCGTATGTGTTGTATATTGCGTGGAATGCGCTGCTGCTTCTTGAGCCTAAATTAGCAAAACTATAAAACACATCTTGAATTATTAAACTGACGTTACAGAATTAACGACGTGGTAGATACTGAAGCACTTTCTCTTCATTTTTAGCCTTATACAGTTTGATCATATTTTAGGGTATATATCAAAATGAAATCTTAATCTGTCACTTTCTTGGTCCATAAAGGCCACTTTTGTCTCCTGCCCTACAATGGCAGAGGCTTGTGACACATTGCTGCCCATCTTCATTAAAGACCTCTCTGACATTGGTGAGACTTGGCCTAATGTAAATAATTGCTGACTACTGGAGCTTGAAAATCTCCCACGAAACTGAAGGTTTCTGGTAAACACAGGATTTTGTTTAAAACCTGTCTAAACATTGAGAAGAATTAAAAACCTCAGGTTATAGGTCCTTTGGAAGTCCACGGGTTTAACATTCCCCGTGCTAGCGAGCCTGCCGTTCATTACCTACGATTTCCAGCTCCTTACAGCACTGAAAAGGTTAATGGTATGTGCATGGACTGCACCTCCTCCTGATTAACATTTATAGTAGGCATGTGGGATTAGTCAAACAGAAGGAAGATGTTTTCTTTCCACATGACATTTAAATGCAATAGTCCCTCACACCTTGGTTAAAAAAATCTAAATATATATATATATATATATATATCAAGTGGTAAGTGTGGGGTATTTTTTTTTGTTTTTGTTTTGTTTTATTTCCTGATCTCCCAAGACAGCAGAGAGAGAGAAAAAAAATAATTGTTTATATGAGAGTAATAAAAGGTGTTGCCCTTAACGGTGTGTTTTTTCCCTGTAATTAGAAACCACAGTGAAAGAACTATAATTAAAACCACATATCGCCTTTCTTTGATTTCTTTTTTCTCTTGTTGCAAATTTGGATTAAGGTTTAACGCAAACAAAAGTTGAACCCCTTTAACTCCCCCCCCCCCCCCCACTGATTAATTTACCATTTGCGACGTATGCTTTGTGATTGCATTCGCATTGTTTCTAGGCCCTCTCCAGCCAGACCTATGTTTAAGGCATAACCATCTAATCACACATTTGAAGTATAAGACGAGTGCAAACGTGTGCTTGGTAATTCATTGACTATTCCTGAAATCTGGTTTGTCTGTGAAGTGTCCTGAGGCTCCTTTTCATTATGCGGGGAAGCCACCTTCCAATTGATGGAGAATATTTTAGTCCTGTTTCCTTTCCCAGCATATTAAATAGGCGCCCAAGGGCTCTTTTACCCCATGGCACTGAAGATGTTAAGGATAGTTGCTGTCTTGGTTGCATTGGGGGTGCAGTCACAGTGCTGCTAGTACTTGTAGTTTGTGTGGGTGTTTAGTTTAGAAAGAGTAGAAGTGAATTCCACCAGGGCAACTCCAGTCCTAAAGGGCCATCAACAGGTCAGGGTTTCAGGATATCCCTGCTTCAGCACAGATGGCTCATTCAGAGGCTCAGTCAATGACCGAGCCTCTGATTGAGCCACCTGTGCTGAAGCAGGGACCGATTGATCCACCTGTGCTGAACTCCTTTCTATGTGATTACAACAGCACACAATAAATGGTTACACTCTGTACAGAACTTGTCACAAAGCTGGACCGACCGGTCAGTGGTGTATTTTTTTTTAATTACATTGTTGTCGGGTCCTAAATCTTGACTTAGTACTAGTGTAGCGGGGCCAACTCCAGTCCTCAAGCGCCACCAACAGGACTGGTATTAGGGATATCCCTGCTTCAGCACAGGATTGAGTCACCTGTGCTGAAGCAGGGATATCCTTAAAACCTGACCTGTTGATGGCCCTTGAGGATTGGAGTTGGCCCACACCCTGCACTAGGGTTAGGCCATTGATTTAAAACGTGTTACCTTTATGTATTTTTCCAGTGTGCTAAAGCCCTTAGCAGCTATCATTAATTGTATTGTTTTGAAATAAATCTAAATTACCAGAGTGACATGCTGTGAATGGTAAGACCGTTTCTTGAGCTTAGATCGATTCCTTGTTGGCATGTGTTTGTAATAGCGCTGGCAGCCAACCCCACGACGGTGGCAGCATGCCATGCGTTTCACACGGAGTTTTAATCTTTTAATAAAAATATAAAGAGCATGACTAAATACTAATTTGCCTCCCTGCTGACTTGCAAGTCGTCTTCCACTTTGATTTAGTTAGCTCAGTGGAGAAGCTTTATCCAAATCGAGACGCACTTGCTCTCGACTGTGAGGCTCAGTGCGAAATGTACAGTAAAATACATTTCATTTATAGCACAAAATAGGGGGCAACTTAAAATGTCACCATTTAGCTTCCTAAAATGTCTTTTGCAGAATACAAGGCAGGAACCATGGAGCACTTGCAGGCATACGGTATATTATTGCCTGTAGTAGAGACATAAGTGGCTCTAAAAGCTTGTGTTTTAAAACATGGTATATCTAATAAAGGGGTTATTTCTACCCAAGATTTCTCTTTTGTTTAACAGTATTTTAAGTTGAATTGAAACATAAGTGGGTGGGGGGTGGGGGGGGGGGAAGTAAACGTGTGCATCTGTTGCATAAAATCCATGTTGGTGTTTACTTGCAGCAAATATATTAATGTAATTCAGCTAGATTCTTGGGAGGTTTACAATGCATTGGACCTGTATGAAAATGAAAACCATTGTTTTCTCCGCGAGCTTCCAGCACACATTGGTACTTTCTCCCTGTCTGACCACCAGACACAGATGTGACCTTCAAAACTAATGTGCAGCACCATCTACAGATAATTTTCCAAATGGGAGCTTTGCATGCTGCAGAGCAGGACTGGCCTGTCTGCTGGGGGCTGCACTGCTTGAGTGAGAACCTTCCCGTTCTATCTCCTTATTTTTATTGCCAGACTCTTGGGCAGAGCAGTGTGTTGAAAGGATGTCATTGAATCTTACAGTTTTAAAGGTGAAGGCTCACCTGGCATCAAAGTTAGCCAATCATAGTGGTATGTAAATCCCATTGATTGATGCCTTTGTGGAATAAAAAAAAAAAAAGAGGGGAGGGCAATTGTAAGTATGAAAACTATACACATTTTTTTTTTGGCAAGTTTGAAGATTTTCTTTTATTTTCACTTACAATGGGTGAGGCAGTGAGGTGATGTGTCACTCTTCTTTACGCCCGCAAATGTATTTTCAGATATTTATCTTAAGGTATCTCCGTTCAATCGTTGCTGTTGTATTTGGAGTTGTGTTAAACCGTTTATATTTTTTCTAGCCTCTGTTTCCTTTTTTACTCTGGCCACGTTCTGCATGGGGAAGTTATCCAGTTGTTTTCTGTTTTGGAGAAATATTGATGTCCATTTCTTTTTATTTTTATGGGATAGATTCAAGCTAGCTGCCATTTTCTAAAAACGGTAAAAAACAGACACAACTCTGCCCTCGTCACTGCAACCCTGGATATTTGTCGTTTGACAAAAGCAGCCTATACCGTGCATAATGTGACATGTCATCATGGAGGAATGAACGCAAGGGCGTTATTGTGAGTTGTTAAAGGACTATTAAGAAGGGGATCAATTGTTAAGGCATTTCTTTTTAGCACAATTTCAGAATGTGTTTATTTGTGGGACTTCACTTTTAACAAGATAATCTCTTTTATGAATCTTAGAAAAAAAAACATTGCTCTCACAATTATTCTTTTTTTATTTTTTGTTTCTTGGCTTTTTACCTTGAGCTATTTATTTTTCAAGACATGTGAATGACTGTGTTGTAAAAGGAATAGATTTCAGGTGGACACCAGCCATTTGTTGACCAACATATATATATATTTTTAAATTTGAACTGAAAGTAAACAAGTCCTTTTCTTCCTTGTCTTGTAGCAAAATGTACAGAGGATCCTGTTCCTGGCACGTACTCGAGTGTTCCACAGGAACAGAACCCGAAACCGCACAATATACTGCGTGACTAGGAAAGGAGGGCGATGGTTGTCTTATAAATAATCGGGAAAAAGGGGACGATAGACAGCACTCTGATAGTGTTAAATTTATGCAATTGCAGGGTGCACGGAATAAAAGGGGACCCTTATTCCCCTGTATAGTACTAACAAATCTACGTAAGTACCAGCACTCACTGTCTAATAGCTAAATGATGAAAACAGTTGTAATGCAGAATAAACATTTAATAATAAAACGAACCAGAAATAAATCAAATGTGTTTGCAGAAACCAGTATCACAAATGGGCATGTCACAAAGTGAGGGGTGAGGGGTGGGGGGGGGGATTAGGGTGGGGTGGAAGGAAAAGGGTAAAAAACATGAAACACAAGGAATATACACAAAAAACGGAGAACGGAAAGTATGCTAAGGGGGCAACGTTTCGAGGTAAACTGTACAGTAAAGGCTGAACACAGCTTGCAAGAAAGCAGCTTGCAAGAAGCACCAGGAGTCCACAACAGTCAATGAAAGGTTAATGGGAATAGCAAATGAAGACAGTAATCAAACCCTCTGTGGCTCTGCTCCTTGTGCTCGTGTGGAGTGCTGTGTTCAGCCTTTACTTTACATTGCCCACAGTTTCTTGTGGTACTTGAACTGCTGGCATTGACTTTAGTGGATTCTTGCTGCCCTGCTATTAGCTGTTTAGCTGTATTTAGCCTACACTGTATGTTTGCTATCTATTTTCAGGGGTGTCTGATTTGACCAGTTATAGGGGAAGGGAGGCTTAGGGAAGTACCTCTGGGACCTTTTGGACCAGGGGGAATGGGCCAGATGAAGAGGTAGTCCCTCGAAACGTCGCCCCCTTAGCATACTTTCCGTTCTCCGTTTTTTGTGTATATTCCTTGTGTTTCATGTTTTTTCCCCTTTTCCTTTCCCCACCCCTCACTTTGTGACATGCCTATTTGTGATACTGGTTTCTGCAAACACATTTGATTTATTTCTGGTTCGTTTATATATTATTAAATGTTTATTCTGCATTACAACTGTTTTCATCATTTAGCTATTAGACAGTGAGTGCTGGTACTTATGTAGATTTCTTATAAATAATGTTCTGTGAAATGTTGTTTGTATTCTTTGAATTCATGGAGCTAAAAAGGGCACGGGAGGCTATAAACTAAAGCTTTTGGTGATGGTTGTATGATTAGTTTGATTGACCAGTCCATTAGGTGAGGAAAACCTCTTCCTTGAATTTATTCTCCCAAACACACATGTACGGGCAGTATCACAGAGGCACTGGATTTGGGTTTATTAGCTTCCTCTTATGTTTTTGACACCTTATCAATAATACAGATGTATGTGTGTGTAAAAAAAAAAAAAAGGGAGATATTTGTAAACCAAGAACAAAAAGTTAGGATGAGGCAGGATTTAAGAGTAAGCAGAGAAGTGTGTGTGTGTGTGTGTGTGTCTGTGTTATTATTAAATCCTTAAAAGTACACAATGTACTAAACTGGGTGACGTTTCGGCCTAACCAGCGCTTTGTCACGCTCCAGCTTGAAGCGCCGTCGACAGTCTCTACTTCTGTATATTATCCTGGTGGACTTTGACCATCTTCCGATCACCCAAGAAAGATGAGTAGTAATATACTTTCGTCCTACGTACTTACCTGCAGTTTATCTACACACCTACCTATATACCGGTCTCTCTTGGAAGGAATATGCACGTACATGTTCTGCTAGCCCGGCCTGTGCACATTCACGGGATGTAACGCAAGCTGACCTGCAAGTCATATGAATTTCAGACACTGATTATAGTTTGTAGAATGTAATAGTGATGAAGTATTTGTTTTAAACTGTAATCTTTTAACTCATTTAGAAGACGTCACAACCTGGTGATGGCAGAGTGCAGACATAAGCGGCTTTGGTGTTATTTGGTGGGGGGGGATATTGGAAATTAACAAAAATCTGACAATTTTCCTGTTAACTACTTGCAAAGGGCTTTTTTTCCATGTATATACAAATATATATATATTTGTTGTAGAAAGACTGTGTGCAGTAGAAAGAAGTCACAATAGTGATCATCTTTAATAGGCCCCACAGAAACTCTTGATTTGCAATATTCCCGATGTCACAGGGAGGCTTTTAACCAGAATCTGAGCGGGAAAATAAAGGCAATGAAGGTTACTGTGTGTGCAAATTTCCATTTTAAATAGTCTGTAGTGATTGTGAACATTGAAGCCCAGGGCAAATCTAAAATACAGTTGCAGGACACCAAAAGGTGCAAAACATTTGAGATATTTATATTGACGATGCATTTTTAAATAATGTATTTCAAAAATATATATTAATGCAAGCTTTTCCCATTTAACCCCGCATTGTTCTCTCAAGCATTGCATGCCTCTGCGGCACTGCGGAGGTTAAATAATGTCAACTATGCACTTAAAATGAAACTGGAAGCACAAGATCAGGTTTAGTTCTTTGTTTTGAATGTATTGAGCTTTCCAAATGTGGCAGCTTAACTGATATATTGCGCAGATGGCAATCCATTATTCCTCTGCCTGTCTTCCTGAGACTTTATTCACAGGGAACCTGGGGAAAATACAAACTGCTTCTATTATGAGAGGCATTCCCAAAGGTAACGTGAAAGATCATGTAGCTTGTGGTTATCTGAAAAGGGCTGGTGATGTAAGGAAGGGAAGAAGAAGAGAGAAAAAAGCCCCCAGGCTGCTGCTTTAAAATGGTTTTGCTCCGATTACCGGTGAGGAAGAAATGCTTTCCCTCAAAATCTGCTCAAATGGGTGATGAGCCAGTCATACCGAGAGCAGCCTGTGTATATAGCGCTGCTCTCTGTCTGTCATGGAAAGGCCAGGAACATATTTACCTTGAGTTTTTATAGTCTTGCTTTTGTTGCAGGCCGTCGATATTGGCATTGATCGCAAATCGGCATCTTTACACATTGTAATTAATGATTTTGTGGGGTAATATGACAAAATTGTATTTCATATTTGAGTTATTCTGCCAGTGTCAAAATGCCAAGGCCTCGCTGAGGCTGGGACTGCCCTGTCTTTAGTAGGCAATTTTTTGATATATAAATTTAAAAGGGGGAAAAACTTGTGTTGATCTATTTTATATCGTTCCATCAAGTCGCTCTGTTATTGAACTTTTTTTTTATCTTGTAATGTACAAAAATAGGAGGTGGCTATTTTACTTGATATCTGGGAACTGGCTCTTTAAGCCACGTAGAGAGATTTTTTTTGTACCCAATATAATTTTCACTGCCTCATGGTGCAAATGGAAAAAGCATGTCCGAGGCACTTATTACTACATTGGCTGAGCAGTGAGGCAATCGACCAATTGTTCTAGTTTCCAAAACAAGTCTCTGGTGACAGAATGACACGTCTCAAAAAGGTTCTGACCCAGAATCCCCTTTGAGTTCTAATAATAATAATTATAATGAATTGTTTGTTCTTGTATAGCGCTGCTAGTTTTAGAGTAAGCATCTTTATGCTTCTCTGCAGTGCTCAGTGCCAAGGTAATGAGCATATTGGGCCAGGACCCACACTTGTGAAATGATTCTTGTTCACTCAAAATGTTGTTGTTTTTGTTGTTGAGGTAGGTGGTGGATGTTAACCTTCCGGCTGACAGAGAGGCCTGCAATGTGTGGCAAGACCCGTTTGACAGTGAAGAGGTTAAACAGTCACATATTAGATTGAAGTCGACCAATAACTTAATCCGTTGCCATTCTTGAGCATTGGGGCATCTTCCCCAATGTTTCCCGAATATAGTTAAAATATTAATTACAGATAGTGTACCATTAAATATTTCCTGCACATAGTTAAAATATTAGTTAGAGATAGTGTACCAGTTTCTCGTAGGCTGCGGCCATAGTGCGCGCGGGACAAACAAATTCATTACTTTAACCAGTCCGCTTCGCGCGCAGGAGCGTGACGACGCAGCAGGATTTGGAGGAGACAAATGAATTTGATTTTTCGCGCGACAGCTGCGTCACGTTGTCGTTTGAACCAATCAGGGCGAACCAGCCTGGTGATGGCCACGCCTCCCCGTCGCACGCATCAACGGAAGACAGAAATCGCTCAGCGACAGCCGCGCAAATCTATCTCAAGAACTGTCGTCCCGCGCACGGACTATGTCTGCAGCCTTAGGCCTGACAATCCATTTGTGTCTGAAATAGGTTTTGTGTACACTCCTAGAGTATCTAGGAACAGTCTATTTGTTTTAAATGTTACTTATTTCATGCACCATTTAATTTGTTCTCTAGTAAATTAAACAACAATTTAAATGCTATGGCTCTTAAGTGACGCAATCAATATAAAATTGTGCATAGTTTTTACCTGGTGACTGTTTGATATGTTTGGCACATACATGCATTTACATATCTCGTACACAATATAAAAACATCTTATGTCTTGCTTTTTTCATAATCGTCTGTTGTAAAAGTCCTACATTTGAGAAAACCTGGAGTTTGTTTGTTTGTTAATTAAATTAAGCTTCTACAACGGGGGATAATATGATGATGATACAATCAGCAGTTTAAGTGGTTACAATGCCGAATTTTGGTGAGGTTTCAAATATAAAGGATTTATAAATATGAGGGAGCCAAATAGGTCCTCTGATGGAACATCACAATAAGAAGATAAACATAGAAAATGAAGATAGAAGATAAAAATGGATTATATTTGTAATCCAAGGGTCTTAATTGTTCTGGACAAGACCCTGCAGGCTTGAGTGTGTTATTTCAAATTAAAAATGTAATCCGTTCTTCACAATGTTTCTCATGCTAGGATGTTTCTGTGTCTATATCTGTATAAGGAACGATTTACACAGCTTTTCAAGTATTTCTTCCTACAAAATGTGATTTACAAGTAGCATGTAGAGGTGTGCGGCCAGTCTGCAAAGGCTGTTTGCACTTAATATTTAACCCATCACGGCTAAAATAATTTTAAAAAAAATGTTTGCAATATAAAGTCAAAAGTCTGTGGTTTAGGATTTCAAGCCGTTCATGGCTAGCAATCAATGCAATCTCCGCAAAGTAATCATTAGCCATCTGCTATTTTTTGTAATTCTGTACAATAAGCCACATAATACCAGTGCCTCAGTGTAATTATTTATTTTGTACTAATTGTTCAAATATTGCACACAGAAATTATTATTTTTTGGGGGGGGGGGGGTTGAAAATAGTTTCTATCTGAGAAACTGAATGCCTGCAAATTTTAATTTCCCGTATTCATTTTAGAAACATAAAGAGAAAGAAAAGCATAGACAAAAATCCAGAAAGCACATTGAGCCTGCACCATCATTAGTTCCGCCTCTGACTGTAACGTCTGAGAAGGTAAGTCGCTTTTTTTTTTTTTTTAACTATACTTTTTTTTTCTGAGAATCAAATGAGAGAAGCGTTTTAATCAATACAGTACCATTTCAGGTGGATTGTTTTGATGTCATATTCTAGTTTTTTGTATAAAAGGAGCAATTGATGCAATATCCTATGTGTGTTTAAAAAAACAAAGAAAACATCAGTTCTCTAGTATTAGATAATACTTACTGCATTTTTTACATTTATTTTATTATTCAACTCTTAATGCTTTTTAATTAGTTTTAATATACTGAGCATCCTTTGATTTCTACAGCAGGCTTTAGCACACTTCCCCAGCAGTGTAAGATCTTTGCAACACTTTCCTGTTTGTGATTATTTGTTACCAACATTCCCAGCAGTTTGAGCTGCAAACTGTAAGGCCCAGGACATAGTGAACTCGGCGTCGCTGTGCCGTGCTGAACAGATGCACAAAGCCCCTGCATCTGTTATCAGCGCGGCTATAGTTTCTCCCTCTGCATGCGTGCTAATGCGTGCGGAGGCTGAGAAACTTCCCCGAGACAGGCAAGTTTCAAATTTGCCGCTCGGGGAAGCGGAGGAGCGGTCACGTGACCGTTCCCATCCAATGGGGCTGCAGCCGAGCCATCAGACCAGCAGAGGTGTGTGTGTTGTATGTATGTGTGTGTGTGTGTGTGTGTTGTATGTGTGTGAATATATTTATCAAAGTTGCACAATATTAATAAATAATTTATTCTCACATGTCTTTTTTTTTAATTTTTAAAATATTATATAATATATATACACACACACACACACACACACACACACACACACACACACACACACACACACACACACACACACACACACACACACACACACACACGCGTTCCACAGTGACACACACACACACGCGTTCCACAGTGACACACAAACACACAGACCACTTCAAAGTGACACACACACACACTGACAGCTACCAAGTGACACACACACACACACTGACAGCTACCAAGTGACACACACACACACACTGACAGCTACCAAGTGACACACACACACAGTGATATCCGCCTCCCAAGCGCGCTTGCTGTCTCCTCTGCCAGGACAGCAAAAAGCTCCTGGTAGAGCGAGCGGCAGCAAGCATCAGCGAGCAGCAGCACCAAAGTGTTTACTATGTCCCAGGCCTAACAATAGATAATGTTACCTGTTCTATAAGAATACATTGTAGCTGCTGAGTTACACAGACTGAAGGATTGATTTGAAACTGAAAAGCGGCCATTTAGCAAACCCTGGGAAGCAGGATTTTGCTAATCATTCACGGTAGAACTTAGGTAATTAGCTTTCAATAAAGGTAATCAAAGGCTGCATATATTAAAACAAAAAAAAATATTTTTAAAGTGCCGCTTGGATTGCCTCTTTAATGAGCCATGACAACATAGCGAAGCAGGTCGGGGGGTTTGTAAGCTCTGTATATTACACTTATATCTATAAAAAACTATTTTATTTGTTTGTCTATGAAAGTGCTGACTGATTTACACTCCGCCAGAATCAATAAGGCTTCTAAAACTTTGCACTGTGTCCCAAAGCTGCGTCATTGTTCATAACGGAAGTAAGGTGGTGAATGTGCAGTGCTCTGTGAAACCCATGTGAAACGTCCTGATCTGTCAGTGACCATAGCCTGTAAGTTTGATTAACTGTCTGTGCACTCTTCTGCTTTGTTGACTTCTCACAAAAAAGGAAGTGGTTTTGGTGAACTTTGTAGGTTGCACAAACATCCCCCTCCCTTATACCAGATATGAGAACAGTCCCTTGATACATTTGGGTACTCCCCTAGATGAAAAGGTAAATCCTTTCTCTCTGATGCCTTCCCTGGTAGAGTACAGTTGTGGGAATTTTTTATTTGCGAGGATAAATATAACAAGTGACAGTGTTTAGTGTGCTTAGTCTGTGCATATTTCAGCCCAGGTAGTCTTTTTATTTCAAGGGCAAATAAAAATACCACTTGTGAGCACATTCACATCTCAGACAGGTCTGCAGCCCTGCCTTTCCCCATTATCTCTTAGCATTCAATGCTTCCACGGCAGCCAGGGATTCTGGGAAATGACATGCAATTGAGAACTCAGTGTCACCTTTTTGCTTCAAATCCATTTTAACATGGACCCCTATAAACTTTTGCCTGCCGCATTACACAGCTTTTCAGCACAGTTTGGGTTAAAGAAGTGCATAGCTGGTAAACCTACTCACAAGACAGCGGAATTCATAAGGGCAGAATTAATAATGTGGTGTCTTAACTCAGTCAGAGGTGTCTTGTGTTGAATGGGTTAATTAGGAATGGCTGCCACCATCGGCTTCTGCTGAAGGTTGTAGTCTGTTTCTGGAAGGTAGTCGCTGGAAACAACTGCAGCTGTAAATGTTTCCCTCAAAGCACTGCACCCCTGAGTGTCACAGGGACAATGCTTACTGACTGACAACCCTTCAAGGCCTTTCATTCAAGATGGCCATATTGATGAGGCTAATGCTCCATTAAAAATGTCTGAGCGACTCCATTTCAAATACTTTTATTTCTGGTGTAATGTAGTAAATATTAGTATTGTTGTGTGCCGCATACCGTGATCAAAGCGTGATGGGACCAGGATAAACCGCAGTATACTAAAAGCTTTTTATTTACAAATCTATATTTCCACTTGATTTTCAAAGAATGGAGTAAGTAATGTAATGGATTCTTTCAAGTTTTGTTTTTCGAGCATGAATACTGTTTAAAATGTTTTAAACAAAAAGGATCCAAAGCCTTCTAGTGTTGTTGGGTATTTCAGTAGCATTAGATTGTTTGGCCTAAGCCCTGCAGATCATTAATTGCTAATTACAAAGATAAGAAAAAAATCAGATCGGATGATTCAACAACTTTGCTGGTTTATCTTGCTCAACGTGAAAGAGGCCATAATTATTGTTCTTGTTGACTCTCCAGGTTAAAGCCGTTAATAAGCAGCAATAGAGAGATTACCAGGTATCGCCAGTCCTGTAAGATCTTTTCTAGGAATATGACAATGTCTGTTATAGTGGAAAGATGTGTATTGTCATTCAGCAATAACGCAGTATGACCAAAAAATCAGGGCTGTGAAATATCTTGTGGTCTAAAATAAAATTAGGCCGTTAAGCAAAATATCACTGTTGTCAACTTCTGTGAAAAAGGTGACCATTTTAGATTAAATAATCCCTTTTACATTATACAATGGGATCTCTGAACAATTTAACTTTAGGCTGGGGGGAAATGTAACATAGTTTGTTATCTGAATCACTGATACCAGATGGTTCTGGAGCTCGAAATGGAAGTTACCTTTGACTGTTTAGCACCTTTTTCAGATACTAGTCCCACTCTTCATATTAATATAAAATAAATTAATTAATGCAAGTAAACATATGCAGGGTGGACTGTTTTTAAAGGAGTTCTTTATTGAAGGTTTTAATTAAAAAAAATATACAGATCATGTAGCAATATATACTGGAGGTTTAAATGACGTCTCTCGACCAAAATAACATATTGTGTTTTTGACTATTGGGAAAAGAGGAAAGAAAGCCCAATGATCAAATAGTATCTGATGGTTTACAGCAGATAGGAGATGGACGGCAAAATCTGTTAAAATTCTGTGTTTCTATGTTGTCCTAGTTTATGGTAAACTTTCACATTTAGGTTAACTCCGAATTGAAAATAGCGTAATAATGAATTCCAATATGCAGAACTGTTCCATTAGATATTAGTTTGGGGGTTGCACCTAGAGAAGTGAGAATGTCGCATTCATTCCAACGTTGCAGTAATCTGAATTCCAAAGCGTTTTCATTTGTTTTCGAAATAAAAGTAATTCATTACAATTGTAGTCATGTTTAAGAGAGTCTGAAAAAAATAACCATTTAAGGAGTCTTGGTCTTCAACAGAAATCCGGACTGCAAAAAGACATTGATAAGGTGTCTGACGCGATTGCCTGGTGATTGCCTGCGGCAAACACTGTTAGTGTTTATCTCCCAGCCTGGACATCTTCCCCTCCCAAAATAAAGTATAATCCCAGTGTTGTGAAATATGCTGGGTGGTCCAGTGGCAAATATGTTAAGTGGCTTGTGAAAAGGCGATCCTTTTGTATGTAAATGTAGTCCATATACACCTGTGTTTGAAGGGAACCGATATGAGGAACATCTGCAAATACAAAAGGGAGTAAGAATGTTAGGAGTTGGGTAGATCTTGGGGAATTTCTGTTGAATTAAGGCAAACAAAATAATCTCAATGGTCAACAGTTATGGTTCTCTTACCAGCACACCTTTAGGGTCACTAAAAGGTTGTGGTGGAATGTGTTGCACTGAGCGAGCAGAGGAGGTTACAAAAATTGTGTGTGTGTGTGTGTACACACAGCATGCTTAAGTATTTCTATTACAACAATACAGCAATGTTGATGTGGACCAGTTCCAAATTTGTTTGGTGCCTTTCGTGTCGCACAGAAGATTTATAATTATGCTTTTATTAATATCAAGGATAAAAGATGCTAGTTTAAAACAAACTAAAAAAGAAACAGACAGTGAGATATTTAGACAGCCCATTTTGAACTACTTATTGCGTCATAGAGCTGGACAACAGCTTAGTAACAATTTGTGGGCGATCCCTGAAAAACACATTGATTGGAATTGGGAAATATAACTGTATTCCCCTGCTGAGGGGGGGGGGGGGCACATACATACGCTGATTGCTTTGTGGCTCTGTGATAGAGCATGATGCTTACTGGGAAGCCTGGCTGTAGGACATTGGGAAAGCTGGTTATCAGGGAGGCAGGCTGTACACTACAGTAAGTACACAAAACGTTTGAGACAAGTTAGACAAAAAAAACACCAAAGCAATCAAACACGTGTATGTTTTTTGAACTAATATTTTTTTTTAAGTTTATCTTGTCCGTGTTTGTAAACATTAGCTACTGTTTCCCCTAAGAGTTTTCAGTGCAATGTATGTTAGAAAGAAGTAAAACAAGAGATGTTTTGCTTATGTGAATAGCATACCGGCAATGATGGCATTTAGTGACCGCTCATAGGGCCAGTGTAAAGCTAAACTTTAATGTGCATCTGTTATCTTATCCAGCCCTGGCATAGATGGGTCTGTTATCAAATCTCCATTGTTGTCCAGCATGCATCAATCTCATTACTTTTACATTAAGACAAAGGTGCTCTCTTCTCATGTTCTCTGTCATAAATGAAATCAAAGAAAAGTTTGACAAACGGTCAAAAATTATTTGAAAATACTCCTGTTTTTTCTTCTTCAAGCAATCAGCGTCTTTTCACCTATCGTCGTCATTTATTTGTATGGCGCCAACATCTTCCACAGCGCAGTACAACGTGGAAGGACAATAACATTGTATGACACGAGTACATATACGTTCATATAAACTGAGAAAACAGGAGGGGGTCCCTACCCCAAGGAGCTTACAGTCTAATATAACATTAATAATCCTTCTCCTTGGCAGTACGAATTGGAGTGTATCTTTAATGCAGCACTGCTGGTGACCCTTTTCTTTAATGTCGTTTTTAGTTATAGGATTAAAGCAGGGGGTCTCCGAAGCTGAACTACATTCATTTCCGCTCCGAGGACTCCCTGCTTCCCGAGATACCTCGGAAGGGGGCGCCGGTGGCAGCTCCGTCTGGGCTGGTTTGGGCTTCAATGTCCCATGTCCTGCGGACCAAGAGGAAGCCGTGACATCATCCCTTGGGGCTTCCTATTGGCCCGTGTGACGCGGGACATTTAAACTGAGCAGAGATGGCGGCGCACCCTACGGAGGTAAGAATCCCACATGGAATGCTGCTTTGAACAGTGATAACCAGAATACAATTAAGGGGTATCTATATGCAGCAAGGGTTTTTTTTTTTTAAACCTTTTGTTACCTGTTTTGTAGTGATGCGTTTAGCACTTTAGCCAAACCAAGATTATCCTGGCACCAGATACGTTTGTTTAGGGAAAAACGACGGCTAGGCTTTTGTTTTGTGAGCGTTTATTATTTCACACAAGCAAAGCATTTATATCATTTTGTATTCCACATATTTCGTTGTTCAATATTAAGGATAGAGGATAAAAAAAAACATGTACTCCCTGCCTGCTGGAATTGCCATCTTATAATCACAGAACCTCAATCAGTAGATACATTTAAAATATTCATATCAATGCCTCTCGGCTTGTTTTGGTTCCTAAGCCTTATTCGGGAAACAAGCTTGCTATCCAGAAATGTTTTCTTGGTGTGTAGGGAAAATCAGGCTTATTCCAACAACTGGACAGTGATGTCCTTCGTGTCCCTAAAAGCATATTGAGCCACCTGTGCTGAAGCAGTGATAGCCTGAAAACCTGATCTGTTGGTGGCCCTTGAGGACTGGAGTTGGCCACCCCTGGTTTAGTTATTATACTATTCTTTTGTGACCCCTGCACATTACATACACATACACATGCTTTCTTCAAGTGAAAGCAGTCACATTATGGTTTAGACAGGCAGTATGATTACTGGGCCCTTTACGTTTAATTTGGATAGAGGAAAAGGTCTGTATTCAACCGCACCAAAATATGTTTTGGGATTTCAAGTGTTTTAATGGCAGTGATACATTGAAAGGGTTAAATCGGGGACTGATGCCTTTTTTTTCTTTTTTTAACCAATATCCAACACCCATAAGTATATTTAAACCTTTTTGAAGTTGCTTTGTAAACCTGGTACAGTGAGACTTGGGAGGGGCTCGATTTCCCCTGGCTTCTCCATTTTGTGTGATGTCACTGTGTTGAGCAAGAGTTGGCACAGACAACGTCCCCCTTTCCCTTACCTCTTTTAGCTCTCTGATTATCACAGGATGGGGATAAGGGTAGAGTAAGCACTTGGTTGACAAACGCTCCGATATTCGGAAACCCATGGAAAAGTGAGTTGTGACTAATTTCTATATAACCAAAAGCAGCATCATATTTATATTAAGCTTAGTTACATTTGATACAGAAAGCAAATGACATTGTTGAATTCTTTACCAAATGTTTTTTGGATGGCTACCAGGGATTGCACTTTTTAACGGCTATGTGGTAATGTAAGCTTTCACAACAATTCCGGACCATCTGTCACACTTTGATCATCTTTGTGGTTCTGAAAGTAGATTTTTACCATTCAACAAGAGACTGAAGTTTAATGTTACTAGGCTTTTGAGTCCTGTTTTTCATTGATATATTTACAGATTTGCATTGTCTCTCCGTATTTGGGCTGAAGGTGCGCGTGTGTGCGCGCGTGTGTCTGTGCGTGTGTGCGTGTGTGCGTGTGTGTGTGTGCGTACCTTGTTCCAGAACTATAGCATAAAACTTTTTTGAAAATTGGGTCCAGAGATGTTTGCCCCCTTACTAAACAAATGTAGGCTCTTCAGAAATCAGGCACAGCAATGCTGCTTTTTTGATGGCACTTCAATCAATGTGGTTGCCGCATTGTAGTATTATTTATACCTAGTATTTTTTTATACTTCATTAGCTTTTTGTAACTAGGAACGGTAAGTGCTTTGTGAGATTCGTACATATTGGTCAAATGCTTTCTTGGGCTTTGCTTCATGGATGCTTTATTTTAACTGGTAAACAATTCAGTAGAAATGATAATTATTGCCTTTTAATGTTTATCCATCAGTACAGCGCACGCCAGCCCTTTCCCTTACTTTGAATTACCTCTGTATAATTACAAAGGCATGTTGAATGCTTTTATTGATTTGGGTGGTTATAATGTAATGATGATAATTGATCGGAACAGATTAGTGCAAATTACTGCCTTTGTGTTTCTGATGTTTGCTAAACCCTCTAAAGAACTAAATATGAAACATGGTTTTAAGCTGCTTCTTGTTGCTATAGTATGTATTTTTACCGGTGTTGTAATTTTTTTTTTTTTTAATGTTACATAAGTGTTTGAAAATATGTTGGTGTAAAAGGAGCAATCCAAGCACTTTTATTTTAATTATTGTGACATTTATTTTAGTTTGTTACACAGCGTTGCAGCAAGGGGTTTCCGGAGCTGAACCCCATTAATTTCGGCTCCGGGGACCCACTGCTTCTCGAGATACAGACCTCCAAAGGGGGTTCCGGTATTTCGGCAAAGGTTTAAAGCTCCCGCATCACGCGGGCCAATCGGAAGCCGCGCCACATGACGTCACGACTTCCTGTTGGCCCGCAAGGCGCAGGAGCGTTGAAGCGCGCCATTACATGAACCCTGCTAGCCGAGCAGAGCGGCTACTGGCACCCACTATGGAGGTCCGTATCTCCTAAAACTGGGTCCCTGGAGCTGAAATAACGGGGTTCCTTTCCAGAGACTCCCTGCTTGAATCCTGTGTAAAAAATTAAACTAATTTGTATATATATATATATATATTTATATATATATATATATATATATACATACATACATACATACATACATACATACATACATACATACATACATACATACATACATACATACATACATACACACATACATACACACACATATATATACAGTGTTCGACAAACCTATACATTTGCTCGCCCCGGGCGAGTGGATTTAAACCCCAGGCGAGTAAATATTGGCCCAAGCAGCACACGTTTGGTACTAGGTGGCGAGTAGATTTTTTTGTGTGGCGAGTAGATTTTTTTGTGTGGCGAGTAGATTTTTTGGTGATTTGTCAACCACTGTGTGTGTGTATATATATATATGTATATATATATATATATATATATATATACAGACAGACAGACACACACACACACACACACACACACACACACACACACACGTTGACAAATCACCAAAAAATCTACTCGCCACACAAAAAAATCTACTCGCCACCTAGTACCAAACGTGTGCTGCTTGGGCCAATATTTACTCGCCCGGGGGTTAAATCCACTCGCCCGGGGCGAGCAAATGTATAGGTTTGTCGAACACTGTATATATATATATATATATACACACTGAGTTAAGTTATGGTGAGTAAAAAAAGTGACAAAAACCCTCCACAGCAAAGCAAATATGGAAATGTAAATACAACTGTATGCTCATCTGCATGTCTTAGGCAGGTCTGCAACCCCGCCTTTCCCCATTATCACACAGCACTTCCACTGCAGCAAGGGATTCTGGGAAATGACATGCAAATGAGCACACAGTGCCACTTTTTGCTTCAAAAACCATTTTTAACATGGTTCCCTATAGGCTTAAGCTTGCTGCATGGTCACAGCTTTGAGCACAGCCAGGGTTGAGCATACAGTTGTATTTACATTTGCATATTTGCTTTGCTGTGGAGGGTTTTTGTCACTTTTTTTACTCACCATAACTTAACTCAGTATTATGGTTGGCCCATCCTTTAGCTTCTTTGCATACCCAGTTAATCAACCCCACACTGATGAGACCCATTAAGGTCGAAACAGCTGTCTGTGGGTGGTTTTCTGGGTATGCACCTTAACCCTGGCTGTGCTCAAAGCTGTGACCATGCAGCAAGCTTAAGCCTATAGGGAACCATGTTAAAAATGGTTTTTGAAGCAAAAAGTGGCACTGTGTGCTCATTTGCATGTCATTTCCCAGAATCCCTTGCTGCAGTGGAAGTGCTGTGTGCTGGGGGCAAATGGGGAAAGGCGGAGTTGCAGACCTGCCTAAGACATGCAGATGAGCATACAGTTGTATTTACATTTATATATATACAATATATATTGTAACATCGCCGGAAGAAGAGATCAGTGTATCTCGAAAGCTCGCACAAATAAAAGCATTTCGTTAGCCACAGAACGGTATCATCTATTTATTTGTTGATTATTGAAGCTCGGCTAACACGGTACTGATACCTATATATATATATATATATATATACATACACACACACACACACACACACACACACACACACACACACACACACACACACACACACACACACACACACACACACACACACACACACACACACACACACACACACACACACAGTGTTCGACAAACCTATACATTTGCACGACCCGGGCGAGTGGATTTAACATCGTGGCGAGCTCCTATTGGCCCAAGCAGCACACGTGTGATATTAGGTGGCGAGTAGATTTTTTGGTGATTTGTTGACCACTATATATATATACATCCGACGTTTTGGTCAGCTACATGTGACATCCCTGAGGAAGGTCACATGTAGTTGACCGAAACGTCTGATGTAGTGCCTTGGTTTTTTTTTTACCTTAATATATTGTTATTTCAACTTGGCTGTGTGCTGTCTCTTCTTTCCGGATGAAGATCTGGTAATACCTGTTGTTTATATATATATATATATATATATATATATATATATATATATATATATATATATATATATATATATATACACACACACACACACACACACACACACACACACACACACACACACACACACACACACACACACACACACACACATATATATACACACATATATATATACACACATATATATATATATACACACACACACACACACACACACACACACACACACACACACACACACACACACACACACACTTGCAGACCTGTCTAAAACATGTAAAAAAAATTATTTTATTTATATTTTTAACGCCCTTGGATTACCGCTTTAAAGCTTGGTAATGTAGCGTTTAGAATGTAAAGTTTTACCAGTAGTAAGTATGTGGCCCTGAAATCCTATAATTCAATTTTTGTTACGATGATAAAAATAGGTATCACAACCTATCGGGGTTATTCACTAATCTGCAATAGCTCTTAGTGATTGTTACCTGCCATTCAGATGACATGTGAACTGCCATTGAAATAAAAGACCCCCCAAAGAATCCAGTTAGAAGGTAGTAATGGTAGAAAACAAATTCTCTCCCCTCAGGTACAATGCCGGTTATTTTTAAAAGTTAGCTTCTCTCCCCCCCCCCCCCCCTTGTGTCCCTTGTGTAACAGGGGTTGTTAACTCCAATCCTCAAGACCCCCCCCCCACCCAACAGGTCAGGTTTTCAGGCTATCCCTGTTTCAGCACAGGTGGGATTGAACCACCAGTGCTGAAGCAGGGATAGCCTGAAAACCTGACCTGTTGGGGGCTCTTGCGGACTGGAGTTGAGAAACACTGTGTTAAGAGTTCTCTGATTCACCTTCTTGGTTCTGTTGTTTAATATTGACTAATTGGGTATACCAAGTTATTTTTGGTGTGAGAACTCTGAGGCATCTGAACCTACTGTATTACAAGCAGGAACGTCTCCTTGGCAAGGGGTTAACACTCATTGGATGCAAATACTATGCTGTCCAAACAGTGTTGTGTTTCCAGTGCTAATCTTGTATTTCTCTCCTAATAGCCAGTTTGCTATTTGTTGATGTACTCTTCATTTTTTTTACTCCAAACTTTAGACATTTAGCTGCAGCAGCAGCAGCAGCAGCAGCAACCCTGTGGCAGGCTCAGCAAAGCGTTTGGAAGACACTGCTGCCCGGTTTACAAATGCAAATTTCCAAGAAGTTTCTGCACATCCTTCAGGTGGAAAAGATGTATTGGAGGCACTGGGGTCCGAGAGCAAAGGAAGGAAGCCTGTAGGTCACAATTCAGTTCCACGAGGAAGGAAGGCTGGCAGCGGGAGGAATTCAGGAGGAACTACTTCAGCAACAAGTCCGTTTCAGCAAGGTAGCTTGATTTAATGAATGCTTTGAGACTGCATTGTGCAAGCCTTAAACAAGCAGTGTCACCTAGCAACTCTCCCAACAATCTTTATCCATTGGGGATCTGCATTCACTGTTGGATGCCCACATTACATTTCTCTTGAAAATGTTCATGTTTAAGAACTAAAGACAGACATATTAGAATAAGCCCCATAAAGTGTAATTACCGTTATCACCATAGGTTACCTTTTTCTTCTTGACATAATATATCTGTGAATTGTTCTTTATTCTTCTTTGGCAGATTATAGGGACCTGAAAGTCATTATTTCAGCACACGTAGAAGAAGGCAAGCAATGTAACTAAGCAATGCATAAGCCAGCAGGATCGCAGGTTGTAGAGGTATTCGCGGTAGAAAGAGAGGGGTGATGATGCCACTTTATAGATCATTGTTGATTCCCCAGCTAGGAGTACTGTGTTCCATTCTGGAGATCATATCTCCGGAAGGACGTAAATAAACCGGAGATTGTGCAACAAAGGCTTCTAAAATGGTACGTGATCTACAGATTGACTAATCAGGAAAGACTACATTTAGTCTATAAACTCTTCGAGGCTCCGTTTCCTAGTGTTATTTTTCTGTCTTAAAGCAGCACTTATTCCCATTGTGTGTTATTATTAACATAGACATATTATAGTTTGCGTACCCCTGACCTAAAGGATAGAAGGGGGAGAGAGGATATGATAAACTTTCAAATATACGAAGGGATTCCACAAAGTACAGGAGGGAAGCACATTCCAAAGAAAGAGGAATACTAGAATAAGAGGTAATTCTCGGATGCAGGAGGGTGGCAGGCCAAGGGGAAATGTGAGGAAGTACTTCATGGAAAGGGTGGTACATTTGTGGAATAGATCCCAGACAGACGTGGTAGGGGCTAATACAGTAAGGGAATTCAAACATGTTTGGGGCAGACAAAAAAGGTTATCCTAAATACAAAGGAAAGCCAAGAATCAAATAGTGTCTGAGGTTTTCTAGCAGATAGGAAGTGGGCAGACTAGCTGGACCATGTGGTTCTATCTGCCGCCACATTCTGTTTCTAGATTAGTTACTAATAATAGTGAAAGATGGTAAGAGATGGGTAAGAAGGGCCCTATATAAATAACATACTACTTTTGTCGGGGGCTCGTAAGTAATCATGGAAATGATGTAGCAGCCATTACAAAGTTGCAGCCATCAGTTCTGACAATACAGGGCCCAGGTAAAGGCCTTAGTCCTGGCCCCCGTGAAAGCTGTTGGTGGACCTGGAAATCGGATACTTTCAACTTACCTGATGCTGGCTTACTAAAAGAAGCCAAAATAACAGCCAAGAATCCAGTTACACAGTAGCAGAGCTAGAAAGAAATGCAATGTTAAAGTTTGATGATGTGAATTTTACACATTCTCTGCCTGAATTGTCTCATATGTTTGTATCATTTTGTGATACCCGTATACCAAACAATTTTCAACCAGGGGTCTAAATACTTCTTTAACATTTTCCTAGATCCCCTATGTAGATTTGGCCCATATTGTTTATTCATAACTGATGATATACCCACAACGTAGCTAATATTACTAGCCAAATGCCTTTTTGTTTTTCCCCCGACTGTTTTTGTGTGTGACCTTTGGGAGGTGCTGCTTTACCCCTTTGACTTGTGACTTATGGGACATTTGCTATTAGTCTGCATATCTATCTTGGTGTGGCTACTTGTTATATCTTTATTTTTAACATCCGTACAGCAGCACAAAGAGCTGTACGTGCTAGTCCTTGATTAAATCATTCATCAGTCTAATACCTTCTAAACAGTTTTTTCTTTATTTGATTCACAATGTAGTATTTTGATGAAAAGTTTTCCAATGTGAGTTCAGAATGGCGAGCTCCAGGCAACACTCACAAATATCACAGAGCACAAAATACATGTTGCTTTACGTAAATAAAGCAAGAACAGGGACCGGTGCCGGGACGTGGCATTTTGTTAGACTCGCAATGAATCTGTGTAGTAAGGCAAAGGAAAATCTTCTCTAACATAATGATGTATTTGCACATTCTGGTTGTGACTGCATCCGATGTAAGAAACGCCATTTTGCCTCGCTGTTTGTGATGATAAGTGAATGGTGGGGAGAAAGCAGGGGGACACAGAATTTGATGCATTACATTATACTATGTACATTGCTTAAGTCTTTCCTGATGCGTCTCATCTTACAAGATTCATCAGTCAGTTGAAATAGGTACATAATACTTTAATACTTAGGTGCTTAGATGCACTGTGTAAAAAATTTTTTTTTTTAAATGCTCCTCTTTGTATCCGTTTAACGCCGTTTTTGCGTTAATACATATGAACTCAATTAACACACAAAATGACGTTTGGTACATTAAAAATCAAGCATGTGATTACGATGAATAAGGTAAAGAAAAGGCAAATGTATTTGAAAAGAAAGCATTTTTGGGGCTGGGAGATTGAACACCAC
Organism: Ascaphus truei; assembly: GCF_040206685.1. NCBI lineage: Eukaryota > Metazoa > Chordata > Amphibia > Anura > Ascaphidae > Ascaphus > Ascaphus truei. Next base: position 416,543,560 of record NC_134484.1, read on the forward strand.
TGTATGCGACTCGCCACTCCTTGTGAAGATGGGTATTGTTTAACTTTGCTTCACTTTGTCCCCCTCGCCTTCCAGTTTCAGATTTGGCCCTTTGATTACATTACTGTGGTGGTAGAAACACAAATAAACTGTAACCCCCCCTCTTCTTCACTTTTGTCCTGTGGGGCGAGAGCACATTTATTGGGATTGTACTTTCAAAGGTGCACTCCTGCTTGTTTAGTCTCTAGATTTTACAGTGGGATCACGTCTCAGTATTTCCCTGCTTACTGAATTTTAAACCGTTCGCTTTATTTCGAAGAAGCTTTAAAAAAAGGGGGAAAAACAGCATTAATATTGCTGCTAAGGCCGCGGTTCCGCTGCATCCTATGGCCACTCACCTGCTCATGGCTTCCTCCCGAGTCGGCCCCAGTCCCTCCTCACTGCAAGGCTCACTACGCGCTGTGACGCGTCAGCCAGCAGGGGATGCAGTAGGATTGTGATCCCGAGCGGCGACGCATCACAGTGCGCAAGGGAGCCAATCACAGACTGGATCCCATCAGCCAATGATAAGCCAGCTAGTGCCGCCTCCCCCCCCACCGACATGTTTTGGCCCCGCCCCTCCGCGCCTGAAAATGCTCCCTTTGGACCGCAGATAGCGGTGAAGCGCCGTACACGCGCCGCCTGGATGCAGTGCATCCGCGCCGACGCGTGCAGCGGGGCCTCGGCCTAAGCCCTTGTACTGTCTGACCTCAGTGCAGTTCATGCAGCCTTATCAGACAAGCTCAGGACACGAGAGCGTCCGGGTTCAGGTAGTTTGTAGTCTCATGGAGAAAGCTGCTAGTTGGGGGGGGGGGGGGGGCAGGTGTAAATAAGCAGCAGTAATATGAATACTGTACTGCAGAGGTTCTCAACTCCAGTTCAGGTTTTCTTTGACTGAGCCACTGATTGAGCCACCTGTACTGAAGCAGGGGTATCCTGAAAACCTGACCTGTTGTGGGTGTCTTGAGGACTGTAGTTGAGAACCCCTGCTATATAGGATTAGAAGAATTTAGTGAATCCTAATGAGCTTTTAAAACCAGCTGTAAAAACAAAAGGGTGGAAAGAAAGACAGATGGTGACAGTCAAATCGGCTAATGGAAACCCCTTTTACATAGCTGTTAATTAAGTGACAAAATAGTGGTCGTCTTGTAACCTCCCATTTAAATTATACAGTGGCGATGAATGGTTTTAATATTTAGTACAAATTATTGAAAAGCGTGCAGAGAACCAATGTGCAAATGACAACTACCAGAACCGTTATCCTTTCAAACCTTTTAGGGTCAGTCCCTCTGCGAATATATTCATATAAACCGTTTCATTTTGATGAGGAAGTTCGAAACCCTAAACCAGTAACTTCTCTTCTAATCTCTTAAAAACATGATGCGTTTAAGTGCGATCTTTGTTACGTGGCTGGAAGTGAATGTTGCAGCTTAGTTTTTTTTTTTAAAGGTTGATTCCTCCTAGGACTAAAGTTTTCTAATGACAGTGAGATATTTAAGGTTTTTTTTTTTGCAAATTAACAAAAGGAACACTAAATAACAAATAATATATTTAAAATGCATGGAGGGGTAATGTGGTAATTGCTGTTCTTTTTAAGTTGCAGGTAATTTTTCAGGAACACCAAGCAGTGTTAAGTCGTCCTCTGGAAGCTCCGTCCAGTCACCACAAGAGTTTCTGAGTTTTACAGAATCCGATCTACGAACTGACAGCTCTCATCAACCCCATCATCCATCATCAACCAAAGATGTACCCAAGGGAGAACCTGGACTTCAGGAAGGGACAATAAACAGTTTTAGCTCCTTAATTGGCCTTCCTTCAAATCCAGCGATGTCTTTCCAGACCAAAAACTATGACCACGTACCTGGAGATTATGTTAATTCAAGCCTTACAGGATACAAGCGGGGGCAATCCTCTGTGATGGAAGAAGATGCAGTGAAAGAAAAGAAGCGTAAAGGAAATAAACAGAGTAAGCATGGGCCTGGCAGGCCCAAAGGGAGCAAAAGTCAAGAAACTGTGTCCCACTTATCTGTTTCCTCTGCTTCTCCTACGTCTTCTGTTGCATCAGCAGCAGGGAGTATAATGAGCTCTGGTCCTCAGAGGTCCCCCACATTGCTCAGGAATGGAAGCCTACAGAGTCTAAGTGTTGGTTCCTCTCCCGTTGGATCAGGTACGTGAAAACCTTTTATGGGGTAAATGTATCCTCTTTTTCTTTTAGACAGATACTGATAGACAATTGCTATTGTAATAATGTAGCTATTTATTTATAAAAATGTTTTACCATGAAGTCCTACATTGAGAGTTACCTCTCGTTTTCAAGTATGGCCTGGGCATAGAGTTATGATGACCGATACATGGTTACAAATACATGGGCACCTTAGGTGAACAAGGTTACATTATATGTTAAGACCATTGCATGAACAGATGAGATAATATATGTCAGGGGAGCGCAAACGTTTCTGTTTGTGGCCCCCCCTGTCAGCTCTCCCCCCTGCTTGCACCCCCCTTCCCTTACAGGCTCTGAGCTTCGCTGCGTCATATGATGTAGTAAAAAAAAAAGTGCAACGACGTCTCCGTTAAAAAAGCGACCCTACGAATTACCCAACTATCCCAATAGTAATGATTTGGTTAATGTGGGGGATCGTCTCTTTACAGCAAACAAAAAAAATCAGATGAGAATAAATATTTCAAATGAATCTTTACATTTATAATAGCTTCATTATAACTAAATGCCATGGGGGCTCCTCACAATCGTTACATAATCTGTTTTGTTATAAGGCCATTTATTTGTGTCTACAGACAGCACCTATACAACTTCTTTCCTTGGTTCGTCATGTTCGTGTCCATCACCAAATGGCTAGACGTGTATGATACAATGCACAATAATATCTGATTAGATAATACATTTCACAGTACCAGTAGTAGCGGCTCCTTTCAGAGAAAAAGCATCCAGCAGTCAAGCCCATTTCATATTTTTAGACATGCATACAGTACATATGAGTGTATCAGCATGTCTTCTACCTCTCCCAAACCCAGCTTCATTTACCCACAGGGCATCACATTTATAGCTTCCTCTCCACTTTCTTACGGGGATTCCCTAGAGCTTTTGCCTGCTGTATTTAATGGCTTTTACAGCTTGTCCCAGAGCAAGGGAGATACAGAATCGGTCAAGATGTAACACCTAATACATTGCTGTAATGTTTTCACTTTGCTTCACTTGCCTACTATCAGGAGGGATAGTAAAGAAATATGATGTGGTCATTGTAGAGCAGGGGTGGCCAACTCCAGTCCTCAAGGGCCACCAACAGGTCAGCTTTTAAGGATATCCCTGCTTCAGCACAGATGGCTCAATCAGTGGCTCAGTTGAGGACTGCGCCTCTGATTGAGCCACCTGTGCTGAAGCAGAGACTGATTGTGCATCCTGTGCTGAAGCAGTGATAGCCTTAAAACCTGACCTGTTGGTGGCCCTTGAGGACTGGAGTTGGCCGACCCCTGTTGCAGACAATAAATTGACTTGAGAGAACAGTTTCCTTAACTCTTTAAATACCTCCTTGGTGAGGTCTCATATCAGTACATTTTGCTGTTTACTCTAAGGACACTCGGTCAATATCATGGTTACGTAGGAGGTCTTTCAATTTAGAAATCATTTCCTCCCTTGAACTTCACGAGAACCCATAAGTCTTAATGTTAACAGGCTTTCTACAGTGCACTGGACATTAACATCTTATTATTTCCCTTCCTTCCTTCCTTGTATAATGACGTGACCACTTCTTTTTATGGAAGAAGGAAATGTCATCTTTATCTGAGAGGATGAATTCTTTTGATAAAACCCTTGTGCATTTTCCATTACTATAAAGATCATAGTAATTTCTCATGTAGTTCTGCAGTATATAGGGCTCCATACAATGAATATTCCAGGTATACGTTCATGCCCTGTAAGCTTAGTCTAGTTTCCTGTGGTCCTTAGATGCTGCAAAATAAAGTGACATTCGCAAGGACACATAAAGATGACCCTGAGATTTTTGAACCAGGTATAAATGTAAAGACCGGTGCTACCACTAGACCAGGGGGGAGGGGGAGTCATTCCTTCTCTTTAATGGATACTATATTATATTAAATATAAACATGTGTAATTGCTATATATATAGTTATTAGCCACAGCTCTGCCAAGTGCAGGATCAGTGTTTATACAACAAAAGACAGACAAAGATGCCAAAAGCGACTTCCAATATGACAAAAATACATGGTGCAATACCTATATATTCTCTTGAAAAAGGGTCATTTAGTTCAACCCTTTGGCTAAAGTGTCTTAAGCCTGCTAGCCAACTTCAAGGCATGACCGTTAGCAGCTCCTAACACTCCCTGAGTTAAAATTCTTATTTACCTGTATAACTACAGGAAGAATGACCTGCATTGGATCTGTCGTAACCCAGCAAAATGAAACTGACCTGCCAACTTGGAAAGTGGGAAGGGGCGATCTTAAACCTGGGGGGGGGGCACTAACCCCCCCAAAACAGCTGACACCAGCTGCACACAGTTAATAAACACACAGATACCCAACAAGCTCTGAGAAACCCCAAACATTACCACATATATATATATATATATATATGTATATATATATGTATATTTATATATATGTATATATATGTGTCAAAAGGAGTGCCCCAAAGCTACTTCCAATGTGACAAAAATACACAGTGCAATACCTATATATTCTCTTGAAAAAGGGTCATTTTATACTCCTGTTTCTTCACGCTATCTGAAGTGGCATGCGCAATAAAGGCAGAGAGGAACACATGGTGTGACAGGACGTCTTCACAATATTGTGGGCTTCTGCCGTAATCAGCTTTATACAACTGGTTCTCTGAGGAGCAGCACTAAGCTATCACCTTTTGAAGTGAAATTTCTTTGCTGGCGAGTACAGGGTTTTCATGGGGGAAAAATGCATTGCCTTGTAACGAAAAACCATAACAAAAGTGACGTCACGCTGCTAATGGGCGCACGTCCGTCGCGTGCGCATGCGCAGAAGTGGAGCTTGCGCATTACCGCCCTTGTCCACATTGGCGCTCCCCCCTCTTCCAGCACACATGCGCACTAAAGGCCGCGGGCCTCTGCGCATGGCTGCGGGCCTCTGCGCATGGCTGCGGGCTTTCCCGCATGGCTGCGGGACTCTGCGCATGCGCGCCACTGATTGAGGGGGAGGAGAGGAGCCGGGAACACTGGGCAGGGAGAGAGCCGCGTCCCCCAAGATCCGGTGCTGACACACACAAAGTCACACAGTCACAAACACAGAACAGAAAAGGAGGAGAGCGCTGACATAGGAACACAAATAAACAATACTAAATGTGCTGTGCATAAAAAGTGCAAAAAAACCAAAATGAAGGTCAGATCTCACAGATCCTGATGAAGCGAGAGTGAAACGCGTAGAGTTGAAGCGGAGCGCCTGCTGGGAGTTTGTGTGTCAGCGTCAACACATCGGCTGTATCGAGTGGATGGGAGGAGAGGCAGAAATACCAGAGCATTTGGGGGACAGACTTTGCACCAGTTCCCTAATAGAAGCAACAGATATTGCCTCATAGACCCTCAGAATATCAGCAGGACCTGACCCACCCCTTGACCGGCACCCGCTTTTTGTACAGTGCCCGTTTGTGAGGTTTTAAATGTGAGTGTGATTTAGACTTCTGTCTATACTGCCAATACATTGTTTTATAACCTATACTATCCTGCAATCATTTTTCTTATCCACATGTGACTACAACACTGTGTTGGAAGAGGCATCGCACTGGGAGTTCATACCTGTGATTGAAGATACCCTGTGAGATCTGACCTTCATTTTGTTTTGTTTTTGCACTTTTTATGCGCAGCACATTTAGTATTGTTTATTTGTGTTCCTATGTCAGCGCTCCTCCTTTTCTGTATAGTTGCACGAGACTCTGAAAGAGGATCTCTAGAGGGTAGAGCGACGACAAAGGGTGTTTCCACTATTTTGCACTTACTGTATTGCACTTATTGCACTGTATTCACAGTTCTTTATTGCACGTTTTGAGCATTTGATTAATGATGCTCCATTCATTCTATGCACATTAAGCACTTTATTATTTTTCATAGTGCCGGGTGCACGTCTGTTTACACAGTCACACACGCATACGCACGCACGCACTTTTGAGTCACACACACACACTCACAGTCACAGAAATGCACACGCAGTCACACACACACAGAAACGCACACGCAGAGTCGCACGCACGAGGAAGCCACAGTTAGTATAAATATATTAGTGCCGTGCACATGCGTTCTAAGTCACACTGCTTTGTGTTTTGTCACTGAAAATTGTGTTGTGATTTTTAATTAAAACATTAAATACAATTTGTGTGACAAAAGACAAAGAAGTTTCACTTAAAATGCGCATGCTCGGCACACACACTTTTTTTTTTTTTTGGTGGAGGGGAGGTTCATTATTGTCTTGGTGAACATAGAGCCAACATCACCATGGAAATCCTGTTGGTCTTCGAGGTTTCTTAATGAGATCCACTAGAATACACCCGCACACACTCGAATGGATGTGACTGTGATTTATCCTGAGAGGAGTATGTGTGTGTTTTGAGAATGGCCTTGTACACCTCATCCACAATGTTATATATTAGTACAGCGGTGCGCAAAGTGGGGGGCGCGAGATTACCGGCAGGGGGTGCGGGGTTTACGGAGGCCCTGCGCGCTTCCCAAAGGCACTTAAATTAAGTGCCGGGGGAGCTGCAGGGCCTCTGTAAACTTCACTTACCGTGATTCAGCCGGCACCTGGAGATGCGTCGCCATGGCAACGCGGCATCAAATGACGCCACGGGGTCATGTGACGTCACGTTGCTATGACGTCCAGACGTCGGAAATCAAGGTAAGGAGGAGGAGGGAGGGGAGTGCGCGGAGAGGAGGACATCCGGCAGGGGGGCACAGGAAAAAAAAAGTTTGCGCCCCCCTCTATTAGTACATGTGGGGAGTACTATTCATTGACGATAATAAGTTTTCTAAATGTGAGAAATCACAGAGTCATTTTGATCTCCTATTCTTGCTGTAATCTTACATGATTGTATACGGTTATTTTTTAGAGAGAAATGAGGGAATGTTTTCTTTAAAAGCCTTTGTCTTTTACCATATCAATATAAAATGTTGCTCATCATAGGATATTGATTACGGTAGTTGATCTTACTAATAGCGAATCCGCTGCTTTTATTTATCAGAAAATGCAGGCGTCCCTGGATGCTTCGCTGTCCTCATTCAGTGGTTTGTTTATTTTATTGTTTATATTTGTATACTGTGGAAATATACACGCCATTTTAAAATAGTAACATTTTAGGTACATTCTGTGACTGTTTCACAGATATTATGGGCCTAATTCTTTTCAGGTAAGTGATGATTATATCTGCAACATGTAGCAATATTCTTAAAAGCAAAATAAACTATTGTAGAAATGCTTCACTTCATATAACTGGCTTATCACAGATTTTTTTGTTTTTAAAGACAGAAACTTTAGATTGGCTTATAGACCTGATCGGTCTTCTCACAAGCATTTTCAGATAATACAAAACCTGTCTTGAGCACATGGTTTCTAAGGAAATTGTAAGTGTTAGTTTAATGTTATAATATTCCTGGGGGGGGGGGGGGTGAAGACACCAATCACATCACGATCACATGGCCCATCAAACAAATCACTTCCATGAGTTCACGTTGGTGCCAGGTGAGGCATCACCTTTAGGGTTAACAGGCAAATGACACTTCTTAAAGTTCTGACTTAGAAATAATGGGGATCCCCTGTAAGACGGATGCCAGGGCGAGGCTGCGTGTGGCCCTGACCACTGTTTCTTTTGGTACCCGAGGAACAAAGAAATATAAACTATTTTGAGAAAGATTAAAAGGTCTACTGAAGACCTAATAATATACCTGGTCACACACAGTGCTGTGTGGGATGTGATAGGTTGAGAGGGATATCACATTGGCTAAAAACAAATTAAAGCAGGAATGCTACATTCCCCCCCACCTTATTTCTATATGTAAAGCATGTAGCTATGTATAATTGTACATTCTTGCTTAAACTGGGAATCGTTTTGTGCTCCTGTTATAAATCTGAAAAATCCTAATTGTGTGCCTAGCATAATGGCTGCCTTTCAGTTTGTCAGTCCTTCAGTCAGTGTAACTCAGCAGCTACAATGTATCCTTATATTACTAAGGTAACATCTGTTGTTACAGTTTACTGCTCAACTGCTGGGATTATTGTAACACTTTACTGTTTGCGATCATTTGTTGCCAAAGACCTTAGGCCGAGCTCATGGTGGCTGCGCAGACGCGTGCTACCGTGCGCACTACTGCAGCCCCAGCGATGTGTGCACTAGGCTGCAGGAGATTGGGGAGGTGATCGGGGTCGTGGCGAACGCGCCACAGATGCGTCACGGAGCTGGTTCGCAGTCATTGGCTGAACCAGCTCACGTGACGCTGACGTCATGCGACTGCAGCCCGAAATCACAGATTTACTTGTCGGGCCAAAATGTAGCAGCATCGACGCACTACAGCGCCGCAGGCACTTGAGGAACTACAATAGGAAATCAGGTAAAAGTCCCGGAAGTGCGCGCGCACGCAACGACGCCGGCACCATGAGCTCGGCCTTACACTGCTTGGGAAAAGTGCTAACACCTGCTCTAAAAATCAAAGAAGGCTTTAAAACAATGGCATTAGCAGTTGATTTAAAACATTAGTCACAATCTAATACTTCACAACTGATTTATTTGATAAAATCCCATAAGATTTCACGTCTTACTGCTTTAAGTGGGGCGACTGCAGACATCCTACACGCAGCTGCTGACACACATACTCTCTGCGAGCGTTCACATTCTATTTTGTTACGGTTTAGTTGGGGAATTTATTTTCTGGAGTGGTAGAGAAGTTTCTGTGATTGCAGCTGGACAGCTGCCCCTTTATCACAGGGGCAGCGGCAGCAGCTTTTCCTGCCTCTGTCGGCAAGTTAAAAATAAAAATAGATGTTGTAAAGGTGCCGTCCCACTTAGAAATATATATTGGAGTCAATTGAAATCTCTCACACTAAACTTTTTGTATGATTTTTAAAATGTCAAAATAACTATTGCTACTTCATTCTCAACTACAGAGTTGGATATCGCTAAAGAACAACAAATGCCAAGACATACAGTGTAAACTTGTTAAGTCCAGTTACGTACTCATATATTCAAAGACAGAATGATCCAAGCATTCCAGTGTTGCTTTATCAGTGTTGAGCAGCCAAACTACATTTCTAAAATGAAAACGAGGTGCCTGATTTGAAAATGACTCTTGTAACTAGAATTTCTAACTATACCCCCAGCTTTGGCCTTGCTGCAGCATTTTCTGCGTTTAATGAAAGCCAAAGGCTGACTATTTGAATACATTTGTTATTGCACTCTGCAACTGCCCCATAACCCCTTTGGTGGGAGCTGGAAGGGTTAACACTTCCAGTAAATCAGTGGCTTTTGTTAAGTCGTTTGCATTTTTGTGACAATGGATTCTAAAAGTGGATTTGTTTAACAAGAATATAGAAATCTAATTTTGACAGATATAAGGGGCAGCCTGCCTGACACTATGCAAATGGCAGTAGCCATCCTTAAATTGAATGTCACCGCATTTTTAATTACCTTTCTGTCTGTTATGCAAAGCAGAACAAACATTCCTCTAAAGCGATTTGAGTGTAAATGGAGTAATTCCAGCCTAGTGATGTTGATGCATATTCATTAGGGCACACTGACTTGCTGCTGCCTTCTATTTTTAGATTTTCTTTTGCATAAGTATATATGTAATCGTTTCATTTTGTGTGGCTTGGGGTACATTTGAAAAATGACATTTGCTGCAGAGATCACTCATTGTTTCATCACAAAATCGGTGCTCCGTGAAATATGTAAAAAAAACACGAAAACAGAAACCGTGTATAATATTATACTGTAAAATACAGTGCGATTATTCAATAGTTTCCTAGGGTATATTCCCCACTGATTATATACGGAGATAACCAGAAAACAGACTAAAAATGTTACCGGCACCACAACTTAAGGAGATAAACCTTGTTTATACCGTTGCTAAGGGATAACCCCTAGGTTTATAAGAGTTTCCATGTCCACCCTTCATGCAGTGCACGTGCAGATATCTATGGAGTATGATTTCAAAAACTCACAACACCATATTGATTTTCCGTGTTGTCACCTTTTGAAGGTGGATGGGTACACTTCTATAGAAGTTATCTCAATGATGATAGGAGAAAGAGAAAAGAAGCAACTGAGTACAGATCCACAAAAAAAACTAAAATGGAATAAAACATATAAAACGGACACTGGTAGTGTCACTCACATATTACTTCATCCTTTAAGCGCCTTATACAAAACCTGGATGTAGGTTGTCTGTGTGGTTCTTCTTGCAGAGTCCTGCTGATCTTTGATCCGTGGAATCTCCGGTTTGGGCTCCCAGCACACCGTTTGGTGCTGTTCTTGATGGCGTCCGCATGTGGCTTGTGCAGGGCTCTTGCTGATTCCTCTCTGCTCCCACGTGATGACGTCACGCGCGCTGTCTGAAGTCCATAGTTGGCTGATTCGCAGGAACACGGCCTCTCTGTGTTGAATCAGCGATCTCTCACACACTGTTTCTCAGTGAGCAAGGCAGCTAATACCACAGGAGTCCCAGACAGCAATATAATGTATAACCAGGTAGTCAAAGGCACAGGATGCATACACTAATCACCCTACGTGTTTCGTAAGCGTGCCTCTGAGGAAGTAAGCCACGCTTGCGAAACGTACGCTTAATTTTAAGTATATTCACTTTTTATATCATGTTATTTGGGGTATAGCGCCGAGGTTGTACTTTTTTCCATCCCGCATTGTTTCATCCTGTGCAAAGTTAGTTGCGGACAAGAATAGATAAATCATACTTTTAATAACTTTAGAAAATCATGAATATTTATCTTTATGGTACATTGCTTATTTGAGTGTAGTTTCTAGTTGCAGTGCACCCACTTTCAGCACAAGTATAGGGTTTGAAGTCGCCCCTATCTGCAGACTGTGTTTACAAAATGTTAATTTAATGCATCTCTCATTCTTTTCCCCTTAAGCTCTTACTGTGGCCTATTCATTATATTGTGTGTTGAAAGGTAGCGGTATCATTGTATTTTGAAATGTAATAGGAGCAGTGCAGTGTTGAGTAGTAGCCATAGTTTAACTGTTGCAGTCTCCTTCCAATTCTAAATGGCTTAAACTTTAGACCATACAATAATCTGACCAATAGGAGGTATTGTGAGATTCTTGTATTATTACAGGGGCGGCCAATTCCAGGACTCAAGGGCCACCAGCAGGTCAGAGTTTAAGGATATCCCTGCTTCAACACTGCTGGCTCAGTCGAAGACTGAAGCAGTGATACCCCGAAAACCTGAGCTGTTGGTGGCCGTGGAGGACTGGAGTTAACCACTCCTGAATTAGTAGATACACAGACTTGGTCAGACTTGAAATGTGAACAACCTCAGTCTTGCTCGTTTTTTTAAAAGAACCTTCGCTAAAAACACTACTGAGTAGAAATTGGGATACGCGTTTCAGGTGCACAATGCATTGCAGGTCCTTCCAGCACCAGAAGGGTTAAGAGATTCATTTCTTTAAAGCGTTCCGGGCCCCCATACCAAGATACTGGCATTTGAGAAGGCACTTTTTGTGTGCATATCTTCTGCCAAAAATAAACAGCGAATAAGTATATTGTGCGGTTATTCTCCGTACATGTAGTGTCCATACAATGGCCGCGCCTTCTCCTTTAACCAGGATTATTGTTCTTCCCCAGTATCTCTTTAAATTAATTATGCTCCCGCCATTTGCCAAACACAAAAAGAGGGAAGACATCTGGATTAGCATTTTAGCTGTAGATACAAATGTACCGTTTAATTACAAAAGAGATTAGGTAAAGATTAGCAAAGCAGGGTAAGTAGCTGTGTTGGTCCTTTCTTCCATGTAGTAACACAGGAGGGAGAGGGAGTAGGTGCTATGATACCTTTTGTTGGACCAACAAGCAGTTGATATGTAACAAGCTTTCAAACCTGTCGGGGTCCTTCATCAGGTCTATCTGACGATAGATCCTGAGAGGCTTGAAAGCTTGTAACATCAACTGCTTGTTGGTCCAATAAAAAGTATCATAGCACCTACTCCCTCTCCCTCCTTGGTTACTACTAGGTAAAGATTGCAAACACCCCAAAGCATTCAGTTACTAGGGATACATTACAAGTAAATATAAAATACATTAAAAGTTTACAAAAATCAATCAAACATTCTAATACTTGTCTGATTAGTTGAGAAAACGTCCCCTGCATTAAAGCTATTAAACATGCCACTGCCATACGTTCATTTTGGAGGATGTGCCATGCATTTTCTTCTCTAACCCATGATAATAATCAACAGGAGAGTCTTTATCCACAGAGACCATTTCTTTCTTAATGGTTGCAGGGTGTTACAAAGCATGAGGAGTCAGCAGCTGGGATAATTGTGTGGCCTCCTTAAATGTCTGTAATTAAGAGAAGCATTATAGAGTAAAGTGTGTTAATTCATACTATTATGTGTGTGTGTGTGTGTGTGTGTATGTATATATATATATATATATATATATATATATATATATATATATATATATATATATATATGTATATATGTATGTATATGCTCATTTGCATGTCATTTCCCAGAATCCCTTACTACAGTGGAAGTGCTGTGTGCTGGGTGATAATGGTGAAAAGCTCGGTTCAGTCCTGCCTAAGACATGCAAATGAGCATACCGTTATATTTCCATTTGATATATATATATATATATATATATATATATATATACCATATATATGGGTTTTGATAAAGAGTGGCTCCTTTATTAATGGTTTTAGTGACAGCTGTTCACGTTACAGGACATTGAGACATCCCAGTGATTTCATAGCTTGCTGCCATAATACTTGTTAATAATACTGTCATTTCACTGAGGTAAACGTGACTTGTGTAATATAAATGTATACACTATCTGTGCACTGATTGGATGCCTTTCAAGATGGAACAGTGGAAGGGGTAAGTGGAATTCTGCTTTACAAAATGAAACCTTTCGTGTTCCCCTTGAGTTGCTGGTGGTGGGCACCCTGACCACCCTTTGACCTGCTATTCACCCTCTCCTTGCAGTAGGTGTAAAAAGGAGAAAAGAGCACACATTCGACCCCTCTATCTTCCATCATACTCGTCTTTGTGTTCACAAAACAAGATGGATGGGTGCCAGCCTTCAGAGAGGCCCCATGAAAGGCTTGCACCTTTCTCTGGCTCCTTTGATTGATGCATTTTGTGCATCCCAACAGGGTTTATTCAAGGGCTGAAAACCAGCTCACTCACTCTCCCTTTTGAGTGATATACCTCCTTAGATGTGGAGGTTCTAATCCAGCACAAGGTATATAAATTAAGTGGCTATATGTATTTTGCAGATGACTTTCAACACCAAAGACTTATTCTCCAATATTTGATTTTAAAAGAAGCAATTACACTTGTGTTATTGTTGCTTTAAATTATAAAAAAAAAAGAAAAAAAATCTGCCTTTGCCCCTAAGTTTTTGAGTGTTGGCGGTACAGATATTTATCGTTTTGTTAAGAAGGGTAAAACAAAAATGGGCTGTTCTGCAAATCGTGCATAATGGTTTGGACAGCGAAAGATTTACATAAAATACTTATTAAAGTGTACAGAAAAATCAAATACAAAGACTTGGCATTGGCGCTTTTGTTTAGACTCGGTATATAGGAAGTCTGCCAATTGTTTCAGTCAAAGACGGCATGTAAAACAAATATCTGACTCGTCTCCAAAGATAAAGATACAGCGACCATTCACATTGGCTCTGGACAGCTCCTATTTTTCCCCTACTGCTCATTTTAAGAAAACCCTAATTTAATGCTCCAGTAAGTTGATTAGTTAATATAACTTAGTCCCTCTAAAAAGTACATTTCTTGTCCTAAATGTCACCATATGTGGCTGAATGAGGAATGTTTCACATACGAAAAGGTAAAACTTTAAAGCATCCAAAATTCTACTGAGAGGTCCAAAACTGATACTCCTCTTAGTAAGAGCTGTTACAGGTTTATGATATGTTCACTTTCTTTTTAGACTGCAATATGAAATAATAGTCGAAAAAACACAGTGCTTTCAAAATATAAGAAAAGTTCAATGAATTCTATATATACTAACTAGACATTAGTTTATTTCTTAAATAGTTTGTAGGACATTTTGCTTGAAATAGGGACCAATAAACATTGCAAATGCCTAAAAGCCATTCTTGCATTTCAATATCCTTTTTCTGAATATGGGAATGAAATTGAAAGTTTATTTTCCGGCAATGTTAATTTCACCTGTAATATTCCATTATGTTAAAAAATATATATATAAGTGCTTAGTGAAGAACAGTTCTGTTTAAAAAATAGTTTTTCACTGTAACTTGGATGTGGTCTTGCAAACTGGTAAAATGTATTTTTTTATTTTTAAATAATAAAAAGTATTGGTACAAAAAGCTCACCTGCAAAAAAGTCAAACTGCACGGAGAAAATCCAATTGATTAGTGGGGAGGTGACACAGTGTTACAGCGAACACTTTGTACACGGCTCAGAGAGCGGTTTATGCGAGACACAAATAGAATGGAGCAAAGTTAAGGGACTGCCGCACTAATCTAATCTAAGATACTTTATAGAAAAAAAACGTTTTGGTGATTTTGATGAGCGTTTTATGATTTCTGCTATTTCCCCGTTTGTACTTCAGTACAAACCATTACAAACTGGGACTGTCCTGGGTAAGCCATTTTGGTAGCTGTAGACATTATTGGCCAGCACCAATGTTTTTGACAGGCTCTCCTGGGCAGATCCTCTCTCTTGGGAATTTGTTAGTACATTAATGTTCTCTTCCCAATTACAACCCGAACCTGTCCCGTGGGACCCTCAAGCACACCCATTTTTAGGAACAAGCAATGATTGACGCATGGGGTAGTATTTGAATGGAATAATTTTAAAATGTGGTGACTGGCACAGCGTAAATATTGGTTTGGGATCCAGAGTGCTTTATTTGTTACAAGGAGGCTCTCCATTGGATAATCATTTTGGCAGAGCAGCTCCCGTGAGAGGGTGTTTCTGTCGGCCAGCTGAGAGTCCCTCCTCCTCCTCTTGAAGGAAACAAGAATCATTTTCAGGCTGGAGGGCCAGTGTTAGCTGTAACCCCCGTGTGTACTGGCACTAACTGAGCACCTAAGGTTTATATAGCCATGTGTATATATATTTTCATTTGAAATGTTTCCATGTAAGATGAAGTGTAATATTTGTACTTTCATAAATGGACATAAGGTCTTAGAATACTTTGATTTTCAAAACATTTGTCCAAGTGGCATACTAACAGTGATCAGGCACCAGAGTGCTTTTGCAATGTTAGGACAGTTTCTTTGCATAATAAAATGAGCCACATTGCGGAAAAATTAAGTTATGAAGTGGGATATCAAATTATTTTTTTAATGTTGGCAAAGCATGCAACAGACAATACCAAGAATAAAATCTAGCGTGGCCACATTTTGTATGGGATAGATGTGTGTGTGTGTGTGTGTGTGTGTGTGTGTGTGTGTGTGTGTGTGTGTGTATACACATTTAGGAAATGGCTGCACACTAAGTGTTAAGTATCCTACAGAGGCTGTCTGTGCTAGATAGAAAAAAATATACAATTTAAGAAAAGATCAGAAAGGTCTAATTACAGCACCAGACAAAATATATGCAAAAATAGAGGGTGTTTATTGACCCATAACACACAGGAGCCCATATACATCTATCGAGAAATCCTGGGTGCCTAATCGCCTAAAATTTCCCTCTGTTACCTATTTATTTCTTTATAAAATGTTTTACCAGGAAGTAATACATTGAGGGTTACCTCTCGTTTTCAAGTATGTCCCGGGCACAGAGTTAAGACAAATAATACATGGTTATAAATACAGTTACATCTGTGAACAGGGTATACATTATATACACTGTG
The DNA here is from genome assembly GCF_040206685.1 of Ascaphus truei. NCBI lineage: Eukaryota > Metazoa > Chordata > Amphibia > Anura > Ascaphidae > Ascaphus > Ascaphus truei. Next base: position 416,559,642 of record NC_134484.1, read on the forward strand.
CGCAGTGTTGACCTATGAATAACCAGTGCAATCGGCACAAGCGCACCGCAGCGTCATCAAAGCCAGATGTGGCGCGCTGGCTGTGATTGACAGGTCGTCATCGCCTCGCAGCTCGATGCTAGAGAGCTAGGGCTGGAGCTAGCCGTAGCCCTCCTTTACTCTGCCCTCCCTGCTCTCAATGCACACAGGGAGGAGGAGAGAGAAGTGTGTGTGTCAAAGATGCACACTGACACGCACAGTGACACATAGATAAGTAAACGCTGCATATCACCCTTTATGAAATATTTATTTATATACACACACTCCTCCCGCCCCTCAATCCTTGACACTGTGCTTACTAACCTGTCAGTCACTACCCTGGCCAGTTACAGCGCACTCGATCCAGCTTTGTTGTTGTGCTAGTAAAGCAGAATTGCACTGTTGAAATTAGACCCCTTTGTGTATATGTGTGTGTGTATATAGATATATATATATATCTATATCGCATACAGCACAGGGGGGAGGGATAGGTTTCAGTCACAGATAACATTCCAAGATGCACTATTTTTAAGTTAAACCTTGCTTGCTTTATTCATTGTAACAAGAAGAAGAGATTAGTGTATCTCGAAAGCTCGCACAAATGAAAGCATTTCGTACACACGCACACGCACAGTCTTAGCAAGCTCAAAACCCAAACCCATTACAATGTGTGTGTGTGTATATATATATATGTATATATGTGTGTGTGTGTATATATATATATATATATATATATTTTTTATTTTATTTATATATATATATATTTATTATTTGGAACGCTACTTGGTTTGTGACCAAAATGTATACAAGAGACAAGAAGTTCCCAATGCTACATCCAATATGACAAATTATTTAGTACGTTAATATGTATTTGATCTATTTTCTTGCTTCATAAATATGGGTAATTTGGTTCAATACTTTGGGCAAAACATTTTAAGCCTGCGACCACGCCACAGTAAACCAATTCAGCATGTCCCACACTGCCAATATTATACTGTCTTATGTATTTCTTTCACTGCATAGAGAGACGAGGAAACACACATGCTGCAGCCTACAGCATGGAGTGTGTGACATGTATGCAGTGCCAAAGGGTTAAAATTTAAGAAGCACTATATGTGCTGTGTGTGAATGAGCTACAGTGCAGTTAAAAACCAGAAGTGTCCTAATTAGTCTGTGTGTGTGTGTGTGTGTGTGTCTTTGTGTGTGTGTGTCTGTGCCTGTGTGTGTACGTGGGTATTCTCCCCGGTGCTCACCTACTTGGTTCAGGAGGTCTGAGTTGCTCCGCGTTTGGTGTTTGGGAGTAGCAACAGGGCAGGCTTTCTCCATCTCTCACAGTGCAGCGCCTCCATCCCATGAGGATCCTGCGGAGTGCAGGATGGTCCCCACAGGCAATACTTCTTCCCACTAACCACACACTGTAGTTTGTCCAATGGGAGGTTTATTGTATAGCAGCATAGCACATCTCCAGCCCCGGAGCAGACCCAGGGTATTGAGGCCCCAAGAGCCCCTCCCAATCTTCTGTACCCTCTTGCAGGTAAAAGGGTATCACTCCATACCATATACAACCAACCTTAATTTGGTGGAGTGCCATAACAGGGCAGGTCCAGGTACTGACAGGCATCATACCATATACATGTGACCCAGTCAGTGCCCTCCCCAGGTATGACACTCTAACTGCCGGTTTAGGCCTGCCCCTGGCTAAGACAACATAGTACTCATCCAGGCTGCAACTGCAGGCTAGGCCCTGCGCAGGAATTTAACCCCAACACTGCCTGTTCCTATCAGGACTTATAGTGTTGAGGCCAGTAGAAGGCACTTTGTTACATCTATATACATATACATGCACATACTGTACACACATACACACCACTTGTGAGCACATTCACATCAGACAGGTCTGCACACCTGCCTTTCTCCATTATCTCCATTATCTCCATCACCTCTATGCTGACGACACACAAATGTACTTTTCAACACCCATCCTTACACCTGCTGTACAAACCAAAGTTTCTGAATGTCTCTCTGCTATATCATCCTGGATGGCCCTCCGCCGCCTTAAACTCAACATGGCTAAAACAGAGCTCCTCATACTTCCTCCCAAACCTGGCCCTACTACCTCCTTCCACATTACTGTTGGAACTACGATCATTCACCCAGTAGCCCAAGCACGCTGCCTAGGGGTCACACTCGACTCCTCTCTCACATTCGCCCCTCACATTCAAAACATATCTAAAACCTGTCGCTTTTTCCTCCGCAATATAACAAAGATACGCCCTTTCCTCTGTTTCTCGACTGCTAAAACTCTGACTCAGGCCCTCATTCTCTCCCGTCTTGATTACTGTAACCTCCTGCTGTCCGGCCTTCCTGCCCCTCACCTGTCTCCCCTACAATCTATCCTAAACGCTGCTGCCAGAATCACTCTACTCTTTCCTAAATCTGTCTCAGCGTCTCCCCTGCTGAAATCCCTCTCCTGGCTTCCGATCAAATCCCGCATCTCACACTCCATTCTTCTCCTCACTTTTAAAGCTTTACACTCTTCTGCTACTCCTTACATCTCAGCCCTAATTTCTCGTTATGCACAATCCAGACCCTTGCGTTCTTCTCAAGGATGTCTTCTTTCTACCTCCTTTGTATCTAAAGCCCTCTCCCGCCTTAAACCTTTTTCACTGACTGCCCCACACCTCTGGAATTCCCTTCCCCTCAATACCCGACTAGCACCCTCTCTATCCACCTTTAAGACCCACCTTAAGACACACTTGTGTAAAGAAGCATATGAATAGCACTGTGGATTTTCTGAACACAGGATACATAAATCTTGGCCCCCTGCAGACGCACTTACCAGAACTCCCTCCTACTGTCTCTGTACGTTCTCCCTACCTACCAATTAGACTGTAAGCTCCTCGGGGCAGGGACTCCTCTTCCTTAATGTCTAAAGCACTTATTCCCATGATCTGTTATTTATATTATCTGTTATTTATTTGATTACCACATGTATTACTACTGTGAAGCGCTATGTACATTAATGGCGCTATATAAATAAAGACATACAATACAATCTCTTAGCATACAATGCTTCCATTGCCGACATGGATTCTGGGTAAGACATGCAAATGGGCATCACTGTTACTTTTAGCCTTTTGTCCATTTAAATATGGACTCCTATAAGCTTTGCCTGCCGTAATACACAGCTTTTCAGCAGAGCGTGGGTTACAGAAGTTCCTGGCCAGTGAACCTGCTCACAAGCAGTTGTTTCGACCTTTTGGATCTCATCAGTGTGAGGTTGGTTTATGGCTTTGCTATGTGAAATTATTAGTGGCTACCACCAGACACAAACTAAGTTATTGTAAGTAAAAAAGTGACTATAAATATGTAAAGATATATATTTATATTCACACACTATGAGAGGTGCCGTCTTTATAGTAGGGATGGATTGCACCTCTATGTAAGAGAGATCCTGTGTGCTAGGAGGGGGGATGTTAAAAAAGTGGGAGGAGATTTTAAAGGGGAGGGGGGGGGGGACAAGCAAGAGGTAGTGGAATAGACCAGTGGTTTCCATCCTTTGTTCGCTTAAAGAACTCTATGCGAAATTCTGCGGAACCCCAACCCTCTCCAATAGCGCGTCTGAGATCAGATGCATTGTAAGGAACCCCAACCCTCTCTAATTGTGCTTCTGAGATCAGATGCACTGGAAGGAACCCCAACCCTCTCTAATAACATGACTGAGATCAGATGCATTGTAAATTCTTCTGTATTTGGTACAATTTTGAAATGACTTGAAAATTGCAGGGAACCCTTTAGGGATGTACTGGAAACCCAAGGATTCCTAGGAACACTGGTTAAAAAACACTGGACTAGACAATAGCTAGGAATGGAAAAATAGCTGTGGAGTGGGGGAGGGGGGGAAAGAGGTAGTTTGCCAAGCAGGGAGGCACCTATATTAAATACAGATAATACTACTACATTTCTAAAGACTAAAATCAATAAGAGTAGAAAGGCAGGAGCAGATAAGCCAACAATAGCACAGACTGGTAACAACCTTAAGTGCATGCTTGCTAATGCAAGAAGCCTAGCAGATAAAAGGGGGAGCTTGAAATAATAGACAGGAGGAATATATCATAGGCATTACTGAAACATGGTGGTGTGAAAATTATGACTGGGCAGGTAATTTAGAGGGTTATTCCATTTTTCAGAGGGATCGAGCAAATAGAGGAGGAGTATGTTTATATGTTAAACTGAATCTAAAAACCTATTATAAGGGCAGATGTTTATGAAGAGAATGATGAAAATGTAGAGACCTTGTGGATAGAAATTTGCAGTGTAATTAAAAGTAAAATGTACTGATGTGCTCTAAACAATCTCATCTGATTAGGAAGCCCAAATACTTTTTACTAATGGTCATGTTTTAAAATGGGATGATTCTAATTCTCCAGACATCGACTGAAGCGATGAGATTAGCAGTACAGCTAAAGTAAACCTTTTTTGTGTGTGTATTAAAATACAATTACATGTCCCACATTATTGAGGAACCAACGAGGGGGGCGGGGCACTGCTGGACTTTGTGATATCAAACAAAGTACAAGTAATAACAAATATTCAAGTCAGGGGAACATTTGGGAAACAGTGTTCATAACATGGTCTCATTTGAAATAAATTATTAAAAAACATATTGTATGGGATCGACTCTTCATTTTAGAAATACAGATTTTAATAAACGGAGAACAGTATAAATTGAGATGAAGTTCTTGCAGAAAAACAAAATACGGAAGATAAATGGGCAGTCTCTGAAACCTTGTTAGAAAAGCACACTTATCAGTGTGACTGGGTAACAAATATGGATACCTTGGGTAACAAATACGAAAGGAACAAGTCTAAACCAATGTGGCTACATAAATGGAAAGAAATGGAAATAAGAAGCAGGTATTTGGATTCTTAAAGCAGCAAAACATGCTAAAACTTTTATAGTTTATTTTTAATGTAATAGTGTCTTTTTAAATTAATTTTTTATTCAACTCTTAATG